>NW_010260837.1:0-26042 GCF_000690775.1 Eurypyga helias
TGGAGGCGGGAGGGACGACACCAAAACCACAGCAACAACCCAAACATCCAAACGGAAACAAGTTCCAGAAATTCATAAAAACTCAGTAAATCGCACACAGGTTGCGACAGCACATCCCACTCTTATGGGACCGCAAAGCACCTCTAAGAAAAGGCAAGGTAGGTAGCTTGTGGGAAGTACGGTCCCGTGCTTGGAAAATTGTTCACTGCTGCCGCCCAGAGGTTTCAGCCTGGCAGATTCTCTTTTTTCTTAAAAATACCTAGTGCCTGCTACCTGCTATGTCAGCTAGCTCTGCTGCATCTTCTCCAGGTACAGTCTACCAAAAGCCTGGAGTCCTGTCAGCAACAGCGCTTACAGTAATGTAAAATTTAATCTGTACTGCAAAATCTTATTATCATCACTACGGACTAAATGTCTAGTGGAAGGTGTCCCTGCCCATGGCAGGGGGGTTGGATCTAGGTGGTCTTTAAGGTCCCTTCCAACCCAAACCAGTCTGTAATTCTATGATTCTCAGGGCAACCAAACTCAAACACTCTGGAGCAATTTAGGATTTCATTTATCTCAGACAGAAAGAGATCCAAACAGATTCAGGTTTATTTCCTAAATAAAACATTTAAAGGCTTCCTGCCATGGGCAGGGACACCGTCTACTAGACCAGGTTGCTCAAAGCCTCATCCAGCCTGGCCTTGAACACTTCCAGGGATGGGGCATCCACAGCTTCTCTGGGCAACCTGTTCCAGTGCCTCACAACCCTCCCACAAATTTCTTTTGTTTCTAAAAGTCAGCTCCAATGCCTAAAATATTCCCCAAAAGTCACTACACAAAAAGAGAAGTGATTCTAGGCAGAGCTCGATGATGGCATAATATGTTTAATACTTGGTCTGCATATTTCTAGAACAGCTTAAGAAAAGAAAAATATCAATGCTTAACACTAGAAAATTAGTCAGGGATCATGAAAGTTCAAAATAAAGTTACCTTCACTGTAGTTTAAATAGGTTGTGTTAGGTGAGTAAGGAGTATTTTCCAGGCGTTTACTGACAGGATTTAATAGAAGCAATCAAAACACAGGTCCCACCAATTTTCATCCCACTATGAGGCACAGCAGGCTTAAAATAACGCTATCTTCTAGGTGTGTTTTTCCATGCAGTACAGCGCATTAGATATGGTGCTTAGGGACATGGTTTAGTGGTGAACTTGACAGTGCTAGGGTAAGGGTTGATAAAGGTCTTTTCTAACCTAAATGATTCTATGTTCCTCTAAATCTTCATGCACTGAAGAGAGAACGGTGCCACTTTATACACAGATTTAAAATGCACGTTTGATCATGCAGCTCGGTTAACCTGAAAGGTCATTGTGATCCCCTACAAAGGGAAGATCTGCTCCTGGTTAATGTCAGACTTCTCACTGGCTTACTACGCAACACTGCTGCTTCTGCTCTGGTGTTCATACAGGTTCCCCTTTGTTTAGTGAATCTTTTCAACTCACTGACAGAAATTAATTCAACAGCACTACGCACATATCTCTAACTGGTTTGTGAACTGAATCAGCATGGTGAATAGCCTGAACAGTACCTGCAAAGAGAGGAGTGCAGCATCTTCTGTTCAGAGGCAGAAGAAGAAACACTACTCACTCATGTTGCAGCAGGCAAGCTGCTGGATTCAAAATCATATTTATTAGGTCAACTGAGGGGCTGGAAGAGAAGACAGAAAGACACAAAAGGTTTTAAGCACAGTGTTGCTGCTTTATCTCTTTCCCACAGCCCTCCACCACTTTTACACATGTGTAATACCACTTTTACACTTGCTCATCCCCCTGCAATTAGCTTTGGCATGGCTTTTCAAAGGCATCTTTCCTTCTGCAACAAGTTCTATTCCCCCAAACCCTCCCTCTTCCACTGAAGTGGAAGAGAGACCACTTCCTTGCATGCCTACCTTCTCCCTGAGTTTCTCTCTGCACAGACTATCACCTCCACTCTTTATTCAAATTCTGCCACAAAATTCACCCACTGAACAAGTCAGATCCACTGTCTGTGATAAAGCTCATCGCTACAGATGCAGATTCACTTAGTGTGTTATTCTAAGGCACTTTGCATGCCTGGCTGGAAACAAAATTTCATGTAGAAACAATGGTTTCTGTTCATGGTCCATCATGGAGAATCCCGAGTAACACAGTGGTCAGTCCAGTGCTAACATAGCTTTCCCTTTGCAAAGCTAAAGTGCTTTGGGCATCATTCATAACCTTTAGCCTCTATTATTACACTTCTATTATTAACAATAATCTAGAAGACTGGTTTAATGAAACTTAAGTTGCTTATCTCATTTTCACACACAACACACACACACATCATTATGGGAAACCAGTTAGAAACAACAGCAACAAAATAAAGCTTCCTAGGTATTGTAACCCCGTGCAAGTTCCTTGTCAGAAAGCAAGGCCTACACACTGCAGCCATCACAGTCTGGGTAGCATTACGCTGCCTGAGATCAGACAGTGCACACACCAATTGTCCACCTCAGCACATCATACCAAGATTAAAGGACAAAGCACAACCAGCAGCAGACAGGTGACTTTAGACCAACTGTTATGGTGCTTACTCCATCTGCTCTGCCAGTAAGCCTGTTCATCCCAAGGGCTGGTTCCAACGTGCACTTCCCAACGCTCCAGCAGCAAACTGAGAAGGTGAATGCTTGGGCAGTGCAAAGTTGAATCCTCACCTGTGAAAGCAAAGGTCCTCCAGCTTGAGCATGATGCTGTGTGAGATAGGAAATACAATGTTGTGTTTGGCATCTGTCATTGATGAGGAGATTTTAAAGGGAAATCACTAGATCTGTGAAGGCTGGTGAGTAGCATCAGTTCTGGAAGGCAGACCCCAGTAGCTCCCTTGTGCCTGGACCTTAGTTAATAAAATACCATGAAATTTGACATATAAAATTGGAAGTTCAATCATTTTAAAATCTTCTGAAAAGAAATTATTCAGACATTTTTCAAACGTATTTAAATTGGTACTGCCTGTTCTTGTCACTGACCACTAACAAAAATCTTCGAATTTGAAACAGGCTCTAAATAACTTACCTTTTCAGATGAACAGAGAAAAAAGCAAAACAAAACAAATGCTTCAGTGGAAAAACTGGTAGCACCAATTTGTGAAACAGCCTCTGACAGCATTTCAACCAGAAGAATTGTTTTGGCTGCTGTGAAAATTGGTGCTACCACCACGCTGTGAAGACTTAATAGCAGGTGTTGTGGTACCCGATCTTCTTCATAGTACTCACTGGGAGCAGAAACTTGAACCAGTGTAACACACTGAACCAACTCTCATATCCTCTTATTACCTTTTTCCACAAAAAAATGTTTTATCAGGAATGCTTACAAATCAGTGCATCTTTAAAATGAAAAGCCGTGGCATTTTTTTCCCCCCACAAGTATCCTGTTTGCATCGGGCTTACAAACAGAGGAAAACCTTCTGATGACTTGGTAGTTCAATGCTTCTAGCACCTGTTCATATACACCTGTATACCCAGAGGTCCTGTCAGCTCCCTCCCGTATGCTTTTTATGGCTGTCCCACTATTCTAATAAAAGATGTAATCCATGTAGACACACTCCAGTTAGCTCCAGCAGTGACAGGCAGAGCAGCTGCAGGGAAGACAGGGAAAATTAGAGAATCTTTAAGATTATGTTTTGTAAAGCGCAAGTGTATTTCTAAAACACATTCTGATTGAAAGAACATAAAAATCCAACAATTAAAACCATCTTCCAAGGCAGCAGGTGGCCCTCGACAAAACTTCAAATACATGACAATTTTAAGAGAAAATCACAAAGGTATGTAATGTTAAAATGGGCACATGTAAGTGCTGAATTAGTGCTGATTTAAGATTGAGATTACCTGTCTTATTTTCCAGTTTTTCCCTTCCCTTGGTCCCTCCCCCTAACACAGCTTGTAAATTATCCTCTACTTGCTACTGTGGGTGTTACAGCACAGTGGGTTATGGCCTTTGCATACACGTAAAAGAAAAAAAAAAATCATGTCAAGGAAAACATGCTCTGCTGAAAATTTGCAGTTACAGGGATTGGAGATAAGGTGGGGAACACATTATGACAGATTCACATTTCTTAAATAGCAATCCTTCCCAGTAATGCCTGTTTTTCTTTACTAGATGTACAACGGTATTAACAGATCTTGAAAAAGGTTACATATCCTGAAATTCTGGGGTCTCAAAGCAAGACACAGAAAACAAAACAAGGGACAAAAAAGTACCATTAACAGTGAAAGAAAGTTTAGAATGGAGCATGTACAGGAGCAAGTCAATACAAAAGCTTTAAACTGTGAGTAGAAAACAGGGGGAAAGTGCTGGAAGAATAATATGGTAAATGAACTTTAGCATTTATCACAAATCAGCTGAGGAGTGCTCTGCACACTAGTGAGGCAAAAGGAATGGGTTTTGACAATGATCTTGAACTTCACAATGCAAACTCTCTAATGAGCACTACAGATCTATTCCAAGAGGTCAGAAGGAAATGTGTCTTGATTAATGCAATGAACACTTACAGAAGTCCATTTTAAAGATGTAAGAAATTAAAAAAAAAAAAACTTTAATATTTGATTAGTACCATTTTTATTTTTTTTAGACATACCACAGGAACAGGGAGAACACTTTGCAGAAACTTGTAAGTGCCAAGTGGTATGCATATGTGGGTATGTCCTTGCGTCTGTCCTGACAAGTCTACAACCCAGCTAGAGGAGAGCTGGACTAAGAAAGAAGATCTCACAGCTTAGGGGTTACTGCCTGCCTGCAATATAGATATTGTCCTGAAACATTCCCCCGTTTTTCCCAGCTGCTTCCATCATTCTGTTTTTTGCTGACCCCACTTTGTCCTCAGCTCTGCACTCAGAACCAGTCACTGTGTGCATCTGCTTTTGATGAAAAGTTAAGTCAGCAGAGAGAGCCAGTGGAAAAGCAAAACACTGCTTGTTCTTGGTATTGCATGTTGTCAGCAGCAAAGGGGAAAGCTGCTCCTTTTGTACCTTAAACCAAGAGGCATTACACTGCAGTAATACCTGTCCATATACTCCTATTTCCAAGGTGATGGGAAACACACTATTACACACTAACATACACTATTGCCAAGGTAATGCGTTCTGTCTCCTAAGAGCCAAAAATAAAATTAACTATCACCACCTTTTTTGTCCTAGGCTGTCCTAGCAGTCACAATGATTAAATGTTGGCTGTTTCCCCACCAATTTCTGCTACGTAAAGTGAGAGGTGGTGGCCCTGGATGACCAAGGGGCCAGTCATTTCCCCCCTGGATGACAGCTTTAAAACCAGAGCCCCATAATTGCTGGAACAGCCTCTTCTCTGAGTGAGTGGCACAGATGCTTGCTGCATTTGCACTCTCACTGTCGTCTTGGCAATAAAAAAATACTGCTGGCTATATTAAGATGCTGGCAATCATTCGAGCAGTTTGGATAATCTAAAGTTGGCAGAAGTCCTTGCCAGCTACATTTCAAAAAAGAAAAAGGACACTGAAAAAAAAAAAAACCTTCTGCTTCAGAGTCTTCAAACAATTCATCTCTCAGCCTTCACACAGTCACAGAGAGAGCTGCAGCAGACTGGGACAGAAATGGCACTGCATCCAACCAACTTCTTCAGTGGGAAAAACGAGTCCACTCTATGAAGTCTCTTCAGCCACTGAACAGTCTTTAGTACACTCTCCCCCGCCCCCGCTCCCCCATAACCTCCTTTTTCTATTTTTCCATAAGGCTATTTCAGAACTTGGTTTCAACTGACACTAAAGACCTAACTTGACAGTAAAATTTATGTTCTACTCCTGACAGGAAAATAATGGCAACTTTAGCATAACCTTAACTGCTGTCTACTTAACGAAGAGTGGCATTCCTCAAATTGTGGTAAGGAAAATTAGTAGTCAGTCACCCCACATTACTACACATAATTTAAAATAAATTATAGTCTCAAAAATGCAAATAAACTGCCTGGTAGACATTCAGTTAAAGCAACCAGAATTAAAGCACGCAATCAAAGCACCAAATCAGATTCACGTAAGCAGACATTCTTACGCAGTGTTTTCTTTAGTTTATTCTAACTTGAGCTATTACTTACTTTACCGTCCCCTTTAATTCTCTTGATAGGAAGTATGTCTGTGCCAGATTCTAAGCATTAAGTTTATTCCGCTCAATAACCTGAAAACTGAGAAGGGCTGTTATCAGATTGGGTTTTTTCCTTCCCCTACTGTTTTACTCTACCACTAATTATTCAGTCAGAAATCTGTTGCATATTTCATTCAGATGAGTTTTTTGGCAGTAACTGAGACTTCTTTAGCAGTTCACTACAGTTTATATTAATTATCTGTTGCTAATTAAAATGATGTTTTATTGTCACAAAAGAAAATCCTGTTACAGAAACTAATGAGCTGCAACCTTCAGTAACTGAGAGGATGTGTTTACAAGCATGAACACTTAATGCCAGTGTCAATCAGGTCTAATTGGGATTAACCTTTAAGTGTTCAGTACTATGCATAAACTGAGGTGGAATTAGAGGGAAGCACAGTCAGCAAAATATCAGTAAATCAACAGATATAAAGAGAAGCAATGTTAGAAACAGTCCTAACTACAGCATTCAGGTACTGCTTAAATTAACCTAAGTAAACTACGAATTACAGTTGGGTTTATGATTTTGTTAAAAAAATTGTCTATGCAGGTATCTTGTCAATGTTCCCCCCTAGACAGGATCAGTGAGATGCAAGAGACTACTTATTAACATGAAACAATGTATTTAATTGCTTTGGATAAACTGTTTAGATAATACACATCCAGAAAATGTACTTAACAATTCCAGCGCCGGTACACACCCAAGTGCTCCCTAGGGAACCAGGTATTTCACCTCGTGCTAAGCACATCCAGTCTCAAACTGGGTAATCTTATTTTCATGGGTGCTGAGCACTGCAGTTCCCAATGGACTTAGTAGTGGATCACCACGACCTCCGACCACAGGCAGTCATTTCGGAGACTGACCTGAAGTATGTAAAATATGGAAACTTAGCCAGGCTACTCAACCACTGGTAACTTCCAATTGGTTGCGTTCTACTTTATGCTGAGGAAGCTATAGCTTAAGAGAAATAATGGCTAAATATCTGCTATTAAAAATGGAACCACGTCCTGTGAGGCTAAGTAACAGTAAAGCATGGCTACTACAATGTGGAGATGTAATTAATTTGGTCCTCTGGATCAGTCTATCAGCATGGCATTAAACACCACCAGCGTGTTGTATGGATGCCTTACCAAGGAGGTTTTGTTTGTTTGGTGGGTTTTGTTGTGTTTTTTTTTTTTTCTTTGCTTAAAATGAGAAAATAAAATATGGGCTTGATGTTCTAGATCAAAAAAGGCACAGTAGAAATCAACTGGACATTTATTTGATAGCATGCAGAAGTAAATTTATCCCTCCCCTATTAGAAGGAAGACACCAAGAAGATCCCCAGATTCGTCTGGTTTACTAGGGCTTAAAAGTCTCTACTTTTAACACAACATAAGAAAAACAAAACCCAGAAGTGGTGCATTGAAATAGTCAGCCTCTCCTTCAGGACCTTCTTTAAAAAAAAAAGTCAGAGGCACTATTTGCATCCTGCTCATTAGTTCCTGAAGGAGAAGAGCCCCCATCACTCCCTCATAGGGTAAGAATGGGACTTGAGCTGTTTTCTGCTTTGTTTTTTGAGGAAACCAGAAAGGAAAGGGATTAAGAAAAAGTGTATTTGCCCAGTACACAAGAATATCTCCAGAACAGCTGCTTCTGTTTCTACGGTAACTATGACAACATACACGCAAATTTTAACAACACTCAGAACATTTTTGTGCAAGTTATCAGGAAAGATTTAATTTCTTGATTATGTGTTCAGAAGTTTCCACTGGCTCTTAAATCTTCTTGAGATTTCAGTCCCTGAGGACAACCATTTACTGCACACAACAAAATGAGTACAACAGACCAGTTGTTTTAGAAATGATTTAATTTACAAATGCATAGACTGCTTCTTAAAACAACCATGGTGCAAAATCTTACCAACCATACTCAGCTGGTTGCATTGATGTAAATTGTCTTTTGAGCTTCATTTACACTAGGAAGTCAATTTCTCCAGTAATGCTTCTATTCCTTTTACATTTTTAGTCAGCTTCAACTTTGGGACAAGCTTTTTCAGTCCTTTTTTGACTGTATTTGACACTTTTTCATCGGTGCTCCGGAGAAGGCTACAAGACACAGGGGAAAAAAAAAAAACAAACCATCAAAGGTCAGCAAGTAGGTCACAGGAAAAGAAGCTGTCCGTGGAAGGAAACAATAACTATTTAGGAAGAATATAGTTCAGGGCAGATTCTTCACCTCCTGTTAGACAAAACTTTTCAGAAGTGTGAAACACCAAGTGAGAACACAACCAACACAAGATAAATCAGGCTGGAAGAAACTGCAGATCCCTACTCAAAGCAGGTTCAAACACTGGGTCAGAACAGGTTGCTCAGGGCTCCACCCAGATAGGGCTTGAAACCCCACCCAGTGCAAGAGACAGCCCAATCCCACTGGGCCTCGTCCCTACTGCTGGGCTGTCCCCATGGGGAGGGAAAATGCTTCTCCTTTCTCCAGCCTGAGCCTCTTGTGTTTCAGCTTCTGCTGCTGCTGCCTCTCGCCCTCCAGCCACACATGCACTGCTCTCCTCCGCCCACTTTGGTGCTGTTGAGTGACCCCAAAGTTGTTCTTTCTCCCACCAGAACCAGCCCTGATCCCAGAGAACATCCTCCCAGACTAAGAGATCCAGCTCACAACTATGATGTGGGCTCTATTAAACATTAAATGTAGGGGCTCACCCTCTATTAAACCTGGTCCTGTTGTTGATACCTTTTCTTGTAGCAGAGATCCTAAAACTGGATGCAGTGATGTATATCTAATAAACATCAAGTACTTTCACTATTGGTACTTCTGAGCTATATTTAGCACAGGAATAGAGAGTCTAACAAATTCTGTTCTTTTCCAGATATTACTTTTGGAAAACAAACCAGCTTTCCCAGATCGTTCTTTTTTTTTTTTTTCCCACCAGAAACAAGGACATTCATTGTTAGCTGAAAAATACTACTATGAAAGAAAAAGCTTCTGCACTCTGCAGCTCAACCTAGGCAGTGATATTTCTTCCTTTGCGTAACAGTGAAGTGTTCTTAGATAATAAAAAAAATCAGTAGAGGTAATGGCATGCTTAATTTATTACCTCAAAACGATGAGTGAACACTGCCTAAAAAATGTAATGCCTTCTGCAGCCAATGCAATCCAGACAAAATTAAAAGTTGCACTGGCATACAAAGTTTTGGGGGGTGGGAAAAAAAACCCCAAACCTGTAACATCCAGACAGTGGTACCAAGCAGCTGCATGTTACTACAACTCTTTACCATCCCTAGAATTCTTCCAATTGGCTCACCAATCCGCAGCTACCTAGAAGCTTGTCTTGCGTACTTTTCAAATAAAGATTAGACATGGTGAGCTGAACCGAGAAAGACAGAAAAGGAACTAATGTAGTTGAAGGCAAGATTTAAATTTTGCCTCCTTAGGACTCCAAATCTGTGCAGGGTGGCAACACTAAAGGCAATAAAGGATGCCCATCTGACAAAACCACTATTTTCGGCTACTTTATTCCTAGACTTATTTCTACAACTATGACAAACAACTTCTAGCAGCAACTTCTGTCACAGTTTCAGCTATGACAGTAACACTTAATCAAGAGGCCTTCTTTAAAACTGAATTCAACACAGATGATGATATGTTTTCAGCTTTTCTGCAAGTTATGTACACACCTCTGAGAAGAGCAAGCAAGTCAAGAATACTAAGAAATGATGTGCTGAACACATGGTACTTAACATGGAGAGATTCACATGGTTCACCGCCAGAGACAAAGAGCATACGAAGCAGCAAGCCACTCTGGACTGCATTTTATTCGTAAAAATTGACTTCATCTGCCAACAGGTATACATGTAAAGCTACTTCCAAACTCCTTGTGTCCACAGATATTTCAAGACATTGTGTTTTTAATATAGAACATCTACACGCCTGATAATACAGCAAAAAGACCAGAATACGCTGGGGTTTTTTATTCTTATTCTGCAAGTCCTTCTAAAATCTGGTGAGCAGGCACCTATGAATTTTGTGGATATAAAATACATTTTATATAACACGTTTTACATGTTACAAAAATGAATACGGAAATAACTAAGTCATTTGGTGAAGTATGTTTTTATGCATTTTCCATCCTGATGTAACACATCACTGACAAATTCAAAAATGCTGAGTACAGATGCAGAAATGTAAACAGACCAGCATCAATGACATTCAAGTACTTCCAATGCTTTATTTACACTAAGATGGATTGTAATGTCTGCAAAGAGCCCTCTCGGACTCTGGGATCATTCACACTCATACTAGGTCAGAACCAGGCCCAAGTTTTTTTTTTTATAAAAATCAAATTAAAAGCAAGTAGGGCAATGGAAGGAAAGGGTCCAGAGGATACAAGGTAACTAAGCAGTCCAGCATATGCAATTAACTCAACTGGTGAGTAAGCTTCAATGACTAGAAAGCTAGAAGTCTTCAAATGGACTGACTGGGTAACTGAGATTCAGATCTTCATGTGAGTGGCAGATGGTTTCCAAAAGCCAACAATCACAGCTTCAGGGAGAACAGGTAGCATCTGAAAATGACCTCTGTAAGAGGGATCTGAGGTCCCTGATAACAAAAGAAATATCTGATTTTTTTTTTCCTTAAATGAGGTTTTGAAAAACATCAACAATTACTTTATGTAAAAAAATATTGCAGTTACTATCCATACCAAACTAAATTAAATTTATCATGGATCTATGATTTGGGTAACCTCTTGACTTCAATGCCTGTGGTTAAACAAAGATTACATTAATTACTGTGTGTCAGTTAGCAAGGTAAGGAGGTGTCACATGAAATGGAACAACAGCAGCTGGTTATGCTCGTGTGTTCTCAGCTGCCTAAACAAAAGGTTACCATGCTTAAGAGTCACCAAGAGTAGTTCAAGCTAGAAAGGATTCAGATTTAATTAAAATTAAAAAAAAACCCTAGAAACAAAATTCCAGCAAACAAACACACACACACTCCTCCCCCATACTTTTCTATCTATTTCCTGCCAGGTGGGTTTCAGTATTGGTGAAAAACGTTCCATTTACAACCTGGGAGATAAGCTCCCCGGCTTAACAACAAAGCACACTTGTCGAAGCCGCACCCTGTAGTGCCATGAGGCACTAGCAGAGAGAGGGAAAGACTGACATTCCTCACCAACTTTTTCCTAAAATATACCATTCCTGTGCTGCTTTTTGCTAATAAGTAATTATTAGTTTCCCAGTTTTTCCTGTAAGTCTGTTATGACAGCCAATCAGTTATTGAAGTGTTATACATGGAAAAAATTCCATTAATTTACTTTGAAACTTCATTTGGACAATCAAAATAGCTTAGTACGTAAACCAGCAACACCACATGTTTAATTAATCTCCTCAGCCCTGAGCTAGGGGAAGAAAGTCCCAGCATTAATACACTGTCAATCAACAAGTATTCATAAGAAATCTCTACTGAACATCTGTGTGCTGGATGAGGTAACTTAAAGGCATTAGATGCATTTATTGAATTCTAGAGGCCTATTGCGAGAGGCAAAGAAAACGTGTTACCATTTTAGCAGCTGAACAATTTTAATAGCCAGATCCATGTTACGATTCTGATGTTGTGTAAACTGGTTTTGTGTCTGGATTACAACTACTCTGCTACTACCATTTCTTCTCACTTGTAGTCTGAATGACAATGATGAAACCAAGTTAGGATTAAAATCAGATTAACTAACAGAAGTCCTGTTAGTGAAAACAGCTTTTGATTCAACCTGCAAAAGAGCATCAACATCAAAGCAACTGCACTCTACAGTCATAAAGAAGAGAGATAAAAAGCAAACAGCAAGGAGTCTAGATTAACTTCAGAAGAGGGAGAAGTGGGGCAGAAGAAAGGGAGATGATGTTTTTACTTTTCAAAATCATGTTGTCTGTTTGAATTATTTGCTGATTTTGGTTCAGTGCAAGTCCCTATGAGAAGCCAGCAGAGCAATGCTGACCCAGCAGTTCCAGAACACTCTGGGCTAAAGACAAATCCTTGGGTTTCTATGACCTGACAGTTACAAAGTGGAAACAGGGATGATTAACACTGCTGCTTACACCAGCTAAAACAAAATGTTGACGTTAGTCCAATCCCTCAGGGGTCTTTTTGATCTCCTTAGTTGCATTGTTCACTGCTTCAAAGTTGTAAGCCAGTTAGCTCATCATAAGCCTTTGCATGGTCTATTCCAAACACTTCACTACTTCGGTATGAGACATACCTAGGCTCCATAATGAAGGCATCAACATAAAGCAGTAAGTTATAGAAACCAAACCAAAAGAATCTGGAGTCCTGCATGCTGCTGCCAGTCCCAAGTACTTCAGAGTTTATTATTTTAACCTACCTCTTTGTGGAGTGCTCTTTTGAGAATTTTGTGCTTGTAAAACAAGATGTGGTAGGCACAATTTTAAAAATAAATTTCATTTTTAATTTTAAGACTTTCCAACACTGAGCTGCTTCCTAGTACTGCAAAAGCCTGATCTCAAGCAAACTCTGGTTTGCATTTTTCCAGTACTCTGTTCCATCACAGACTTACCAGTGGCATGAAAGACAGTACACATTGAGCAAAACACAGCATTTTGCTGGTAGAAATTTCAATTGATATTGTCTTAGCCTTTCAAGAAATTAAGACTGGAACCTAATCAGAAATAACCAAGAAATAGCCTAACATACCAACAAAGAACAATGGCACCTCGGTTTACTTCTGCCCAGGTCTTCATATTCTCAATACCAACACATTCCACCAAGGTTCTTCCAAAACAAACTGTAAAATGTGGGAAAGAGGTAGGGAGAAGAAAAAAATTAGACAGTGTCTTTGTATAAAGAAGCCTATTAAAAGTTCTCTGCAGTCATAATTTAATCAAATAGTTTTCAGCCACCAAGCATTCACAAAGTTTTGCTCTCTCAAAATAATCGACCACCGAATGCAAATAATACCTTTATAGACGTTTCGCTACTTCCAAGCATTGTTTAAAATTAGTTAGATAACAGCAGCACCATGAGACAGTCTACTAGTATAAAGCAGACAAATCTGCAGTTTCATTTTTAAGAGTGTCAAAGTTTATTCATGTCTTTAATAAAGGCATCCACTGCAAAGAAAGGACACCACCCACACTGGATGATTATATGCAATATATTAATATATACATACCTCTGCTGAAAAATGATACCTTTTTAAGCATCTGATTCTATAACTGAAGCAAGAGAATGAATTTACTTCAAACTTCAGAGTTAATCCTACACTGAGGCACGAAAACCACTAGGAACCCTACCTCTTTCAGGTGTACTGATGCCACAGGCCTCTCTTTCTTCAGTAGCTTTGAAAGCTAAAGCTGACTTGCAGATTCACTGCACTAAGGGCATACGCAAAAGAAAGAACCTAGGCTGACCTCAAGTCTCCAGCTGAATTTGAAGAACTGAACTTCAGGGAAGCTGCTCTTCCAGCTTGTATGCCAAGCAAACTTACCAGTAAGCTTCCCAAAAGAATCCACCCAACCCCAACAAACTTTAAGCTCCAAAAAAACACTGAAGCTATTTTTCACTGCTGCTTTAGATCAGAATTCCATCTGATGGACAGGTCGGTTTCTATTCAACTTGTTCCCTACGTGATAACGATTTGGTTGTTTTCTTTAATGCCAATTCCATAAACTCAGATCAACAATTCTGAATGGTGCACTCCTTGGAGGAAAATAAAGAAACCAAAGGGAACAGCTTGTGTTTAAAACGGGCAGTGCATGACGTTAGCAGAAATAAATCCAGGTAACTATCATCATCTCAGTTAGGCCAGTCTCCGAAAGACAATATAAAAACCTCCCCTTTACATACTCCTGGTCACCCAGCTGAGAAGTAGTAAAACAGCCTCCTTTCAGAAACATTTAATACAGGCCAAGTAACTCTTATTTTTAAAGAAAACAGTGGATACCTGAATGTAGTAAGAAGAAAAAAAAAAGTTCAACAACATTTGATAATTCTAGAAAGGAAAAGCCCACTACAGATTGAGAAGTTCCCTCCAGATTATACTGTGCCACCCCCACATTCTTTCATTTTTGAGGTTTTTATATGAGAGAAAATAATCTCTATTAGGACATGGTGATTCACACAACAATATTTTACAGTTACGTAATAAAATAAGTTTAAAAGATAAGCTAAGATGAGAACATCTGTGCCCAATCTCTGCCTTCTGGGATATAAACAGCAAAGAGGTCCTATTTTTGTGCATGAATTATTGTAATAACAGTTATAAAGCATTAACCCAGCAGCACTAATGAACACAAAGATTACAGTTTGGCTCGCAAGCACTAATGAAACAAGCCTTCCTGCTAGGAAAAACTTTCTATTATTATCCCTTAAATTGCTGTGTAATTTAGCAAAGCTATCAAGACATTTTAAGCACAGAAACGAACCCTGTCCCATGTACACAGTAAACCCCTGAGGAAAAGAAAAAAAAAAAAAAAAGACCAGTACTTGCTTTGCAGAAAAAGCAAACGTATCCTCTGCATTCTGTTTATGTAACAGCTCACAAAAGCAAGAAGATAGAAGCAATAATCTTAGATATGTTAAAATTCCCATGTATTGGTATATTCAGAGAAATAAATACAGCAATGTTATTTTAGGTTGGATAACTGATTACTCTAACATCACAATTTTGTAAAATAAACCTGAATTTCCAACATACCTTCTTTTCCACTCTCTCTCATTTTTTCATCTTGGCCTATTAACCATTTCAAAACTAGATGGCCAGCTGGATGCTCTGCAATGTGAAGCTTTAAAGGGAAAAAACCGAACCAAAACAAACCCAAATTACTTATGATGTGTCACAACACAGTTAAGTCTGCATATAAATACTTCTGCTTGATTTATCCACTCTGCCCTCACGTCACACTGACCACTTAGTCATCATCTATGCAAATATCAACGTTTCATGCAAGTATCTGACTCATTTCTTAAAGTGACTGATTTATTTTTTACCACCTTCCCTGCAATATCTGATTTTCAGAAATATAAACCATATCAAGCAATGTTTCATTCACACCTCCAAGGATTTCATGCTTACTGAGCAGAAGCTCTTGGTCTAGCTGCCTCTACAAGAACTCCCAGACTTCCCACATTTTCACAGACTTGAAAAATCACTACAGTATGGTTCACAGAAAACATGAGTAGTTCATGTAAAATGCGTATCTTAAAGGGGAAAGACAGAGCAAATTCAGCACCACTATGAAAATCCGTAGGGCATCTATCTTAAATACAGCATGCACAGCATTTTTTGTTTTCTAGTCCACAGAAACATATCTGACTGAGCTTAACTCAGCAAAACAGCAGAGCAGCACACCTTGAAGAGAAGGCTATACTGTGAAGGCAGACAGCTATTGTCTATGATCTTTCCTTGCATGGAAATACGCATACCGGAAAGCTAAGAGACCCTATCATCATTCTCAGCATAAACAGTCAAATGAACTATAAAAACTTACTAACTAATTGATTGCACAGCAATAACATTAGAAGAGAGACAGTGTAACTGTAACATGTCAGCTACCTTCACACCGAGTGTTTAAAAGTAGTTCTGAAGACTCAAGATCTTGGAAGTGCCTTGCTCTGTAACTCAGATGAAATGCTGGCCCAAGCTTTATCACTCCAGATACAATATTAACAAACTATGACAGGAAGATGTCAGAAAACAGAGCCCACATCTAATGTACTGGTGCTATCATGGCAGTATGCTGTTATCTTGCATAAAGGAGATAGTGAGCAGACTTCATTTTAGTCATACAGAATAAGCAAACTCTCTGCAAGATCTCAGCACTCTGCCCTCCGTTACGTTACCTGCCCATCACGGCCACCTGGAATCAGCTCTTCTGCTGCCAAACTAGCAATTGCATCTAGTGCAGGCTGGATGTCACCAAGGGCTGTTCTTAAGATGTCAGCAACCAAGACAAAGGTAGCTTTGTCTGTCACGACTTCTTGAGTATGTTCTTGCAAATATTCTAGCAAAGGTGAGGAAATGGCTTCTAGGAGTTCACGGCGGCGGAGTTCAGTATTCTTCTTACTGATGAAAGAGACAACTCATTATTGTAGAAGACTTGGTCTGTATGCACATCAAGCAACGAGAAATTCAGAACACATATGCTGTTTGGGGCAGCTATAAATCACTGGAAGATCAAAACAAAGTATTATTTTTCTCCCTTTTTCACATTAAACACATGTTGCACACACATTTCAAGAACACACGGAGTGAGAAAATGTGTGGTGTTTAAAGCTGACTGGCAATAATCCTCAGAGTTTTTTGTAAACAATGATAATTTAACCTCTGTTTATTTTCTATTCATGCTGCTATCTCAACTACTGAGATGTGGTTTTTAAACAGCTCACTAATCGGCTAGAATGGCTCTTTCTTCAAAAGTCAATAAGCATCAAAGTCAATACGAGAGGCTGAATTCAAATTAACAACTTCCATTTTTATTGCTAGATTATGAAACATACTTGCAACTCAAAACACCAGTAACGCTTACTAAAAATTTTCTGCTATGCCAGATTTGATATGTGAGTTCAGACAAAGCACATAGCACAATTTTTGCCCTTTACAAAGGGGAAAAACTGCTGATCACCAATAAATTGCTAGTCACCAATCATCACATATGAACATAAAACCAAAAATGCAGAAATAGGGACTACAAACCTAATAATACTTAGGTATTACTTATATATTTTTACATCACTTAGATAACCTAGGAATAAAAGCTGAAATTAAATCAATCATGACAGAAAATTGCACAAATTGCTCTGGACTCCAGGGAAAACAACTTAATATCCAAGTTACCTATAGGCATTTCCATCTCCCTGTTGCAGAAGTGTGATGATTTCTGGAACAAAATGTGCAGGGTCTCTAGGGCTTAGCAAGTATAACAAGACCTTCTTTCCATATTTGTTGTTTATTATATTGGGCAAAGAAGCTTTTATTTCCTGCAAAAATAAACAAACAGTAATAAAACATTAATGAAATTATAGTTTTGAGCCATCAGTAATTACCGATTACCTTTCAAATGCAAAGCTTAGAAAAGAAATACTACATAACATGGCTAAGAGTCAACCTGCTTGTGACATTAAATATAAAAGACTCCAGTTAGAATGAAACTTTGGAGAAGTGAGAGAAAGAAGAAAAATATTAAGGTTTAAAATGTGTTCATCAATGTCACTGACTGGAAAATACTACAAAGGACAGGATTTGTTTTCACCAATACACGCACGTACAAAGAACAACACGTATTCTGGCATGTCATACGCTGTACAAATATAACCTCAGTAAAAGTCATAACCTCTGCAGTCCAGACCTACAAAGGATCCCCTACCACATCACCTAAGAGCAATCACTGAAATCATGCTGACTTTCAAGGGACTGAAAGACTGCACATAGGCACCTAGATGGCAATGACAGTCCATGAGAAGGAAAAAGTCCATCTAGAACTGATCACAGAACAGTCAGCAAGAAAAATTGAGTTTCAATAATGAAATAAAGCTGACTTCTGCTGGGAGTATTATTTGCAGTTCATCTGAGCACTAACAGACAACACTGGGCTAGCCAGATAGTCATTGGCTAGGAGTAACCACTTCGTAAATTACAGAGTGGGCACCTCATACACTTGTGCACTAACACAGATGAGGAAGAAACACATTAATATGCAGGAGAGTTTTCTTGCTTATAGAAGCATACTGCTGTATTCAGATGGAAGCTCCTGTATTAGCCCATCTGTTTGTACTCAATTTTTGAAAGTTTCTCAATAAATGCCCTTTCATACAGCAACATGCTTTTTATGCTATTTCCAAGTACCACTGAAAAATCCTAAATACCATGCAGATACTCCTGACCATTTTCATAATCTATTCCTGGAAACTTTTGATATACATATTGAATGTATGATTATCAAAGGGCTGTACAGAGCTCTGGGCACTTTCTGCAGGCCATACCCATACCCCTTAAAACCCTATTTTCCCCACTATGAAAATCCTTCCTGCAACAGCTAGAAAACAGATAAATAAAACAAAAAGATAGATAAATAGATAAATAGAACAATTTAAACCAATGTCACTATTAAGATGGGGGACAGGCTGGCTGTCTTTGAGGGGATGAGAAACAGAAAAAGGTGGATGGAATCTGGCAGGAAATAGTAAGAAAACATTCGTATTTCAAAAACATTGCTTAAACTTAGGTGGAAATGAGTTTTGGCAAACTGAGATGAACATCAGTTTGATAGAGCACTGTACCTATGAATAAAAACCTGTTAGTGTAATTTTTACACTCAACATGGGGGAAAAAAAAGAGAAAAAAAAAAAGTATTTTCTGAGGGAAAAACACCCCAAACCACGTTCTGTCTTTTCAGCACATACATTAACATTCAGATGTTTGTGAAGTTCATTTATCAATTAAATGGATGATAAAGGTACTAAAGTACTTCAAAACTTTTAACAGGTAAAGAAAGTACTTAGTTTAGTACCAATAAACAGAAAAATGACCTGCACTACAAAATCAACCTATAACATAGCCATTTTGCATAAAAGATAGTAAATACATTTTTCTTTAAATCCTCCAAAAGTTTATCCCCCCCCGATTTCATGGTTTTGATGAATTACAGGAGCACTTGATCACTTTCGCTGCCAAAAGTGTGAGAAAGTACCAGGAGAAACTCTAAAGGAAACAGACATGCTGTCTCTTGTGGGTAACATCTGCCTAGCACTGTCTGCTTGGAATTCTCATGAAAGACAGGGATTTCCCACTGAAAATCTGCCTGAATCCTGACAGATGCCAAGCTCACATTGTAGAATTCCAATCACATATGAAGGTTTAAAGCACCATACATATTCTCTGGTCCTGAATTAAGACTCGATGGAGCTGACAGATGATGCATATGAAAGACTTTCCTTGAAGGATTTAAAGAGCTTAAAACCTTCCCTTACCTACAAATTCCCAGCCATTCTGCCAATCCACAGAAGCGATCAGTTTCATAATACTACCAAAAAAAACTCCAATCCCAAAAGACTCCCCAGACACTGCTTCTTCTCCCTCCTTCCTCCCCCCAACCTGTATTGTTTTCCTTATGTTCCTGATGCTACATTTTAGTACAGACGGAACGATAACCAGTATAAGGTGTTTTAGAAGTCTTAACTTCTCTTTAGGATAATTTTAAGGGTTAGATTCTTTTATGCTTCAATGCTTGATTTCCAGATGGTTCTACCTCACCCTCTGCTATTCGTTTTCATTCACCATCTAAAGAGCTTGTTTTGATCTCACCTGGTATTTTTTTCCCTTTTCCCTGACATCTTTTCTCTGTTCCTGACCTCATAAAAATGCAGATAGGCCAATTCTGCAGGTGTGAAGGCCACTCCTCCTTATTCTCCCTCACTCCTATGTCCAGACTGATGCAGCAGTATGACAAACAGTAAACACTCCATTATCTTTGACCTCAGATGGTGGAAAAACTCAGGTCACGCAAGAATTAAACAACACCTTGGAAGCTCAGTTGAAGTCAAGCACAGTATCTGAGCGAGTGAACTCTCCAGAAAGCAGAGCACTTGTAACATAGTACAGGAACACCTCAATAATCTCATACCAAGACAGCTTGGATTTGCCAGGGCTTACTTACTCAGAACCTGCCCACCAGTAGTTAAGTTACAGACTGGACTCTGGAAACAAAACCCAGTTGTGATTACAGCTAACATCCCCAAGAAACAAAAGGCATCTCCACACTGGGATGCTTTCATCTCTCCACACCCAACACAGAGGCAGACTTCCAGCCAGATCTCCATGAGAGGGTATAAAAACCCAATTCGCCCCTACACAGTTGCTCAGTGGAAAAACTGCTCACATGTTTTAAAGCAAGCCTCATCATAACCACTTTCTCTCCCCATATTCCTCCTCCACAAGCAGTTATTTGACTCATCTTTACCTCCCTGCCATTGCCTCTCAACTACTCAGTCCTAAAAGCTACAGCATGTGTACTACCATAAACACATTATAACCTATACTTCAGCATTAATTATCTTGTTCCATGAAAATCAATTTTATACTGTGCAGTCTCTTTTATCAGTGTGGAAAGATAACTTCATGGTAATTTACAGATTAAAGCATCTTAGAAGTCATAAAATTTGCATGGAAACATAACCTTATGTATAAATACTATGAAAACCTATTAAATAATTTTTGGAAGGAGGGTGGTGAAATGGGGCACATGAAAAGGAAGCAGATGCCAGCTAGATCATGTTCATTCTGCAATGCCATGTAGGTGAATGAAAACAGCTAGAGTGATCTCACGCTTCAGATATCTATCTGTATCCATTTTTAAAGCAAGGTAAAAATATCACGTGGATTCTATCCAGAATGTTAGTTGTCATTTAATTACCAGCACGTTAAACAAAAATGTCATTCTGAGAATGAATGCAAATTAATGGTTTCTGCATCCAATCAAAAGCCTCCACATACTTTTTCTTGTTTGAAGTCATGGTATATTATATTCAGGTCTGTTACCGTTAAAATTAACTGTAGTTTGTCTTAAAGTATTACTTTCTGAGATGCTACTTTTGCAAAAGAGAAGAGCTAAGTGTGCCAAACAACCTTTTTTACAATAGTAAGTTTGCACAATAAGGATATTCTAGGCACAGATATTCTTGACATTTTAGGTTTGCTTGTAAAATGGATAAGGTGGCATCCTCATTCTGAAGTTTTCCACCAATTTAATCTCTTAAAATACAAGCAGAAGTCAAACTTCTACAACAAAGAGATTGACTTTAAGGAGATTCCAGTCATCCATTAGCCAGATTGAACATGTACAAAAAGGGTAATTTTCAGCAAGCACTGAGTCTAGCTTTAAAAATAATTCAAATAACAGACTAAAGAGAATATATGAAAGTGCTGAGGTCTTCTATGAAAATTAAAAGTAATCATGACACACAAACATAATGAAACAAAAAAGGTGGAAAGATATTAAATGTTTTGAAAAAAGTGGCAGTATTCCTACTCTTATCCTCCTATATACTGACACAATTTTAAGAAAAATTAAATTACTTACAGATATAATTAACTGTTTCACAAGTTTAGTGTCATCAATACAGTCAAATGCTGCCAGCAAGACCAGATGAGAAAATTCACCCTGCAAAGATGAGACATCAGAAACCACACACAGTCAAGTTCTGTGAATATACTAACTGAAGTAGAATCAACATTTCTGAGAGCTTGTCTCAAACACAACATGAACCAACAAGCAAATTCTGTCTACTGTCATAGAATAATAGAAGCCCAATATTTAGACTTGTTCTGAAAGCAAAGCTTGTTAAGAAAAGCACATTGTTAAAAATGTGCACATTGTTAAAACAAAGGTGGATTAAATTAATCTGCCGTTGTAAATTGATATGCTGCTTTATCACATCCAAACTATTAACCTAACCCTATTGTTAATCACCGTTTAAAATCACAGGATTTGCCTTGCAAGAACTTTACAAACAGATTTTATTTCTATGGTGGATTTGTTTAAAACAGATAAATCACACAGTGTATTTCTGGAGATCATGTCCCTGCAGTGAGCCATGCAGTCTCTGCTGCACTGTTGGAGAGCACATTTCTAGCATGCTCAAAAGGGCACAGCCAAACTCACTTCTTTGTCAGTGAGACTCTGTGTCCAACCGAAGCCAGACCTTCAGTGCTCTAGTGTTGTTTTAACTACTATTTACCTGGTCTTATATTTCTATATAATAGATATTTTATGAAATATATCAAAATATGTATTCTGATACTAAAAAAAACTGTGGAGAGAAACACTACTTAGACCTGTGGCCTCCAAAGTGCCATGCACAAGACAACCCATTGTGGTGCAGGAAGAAAATATTTTTGTACCAGTAGTAGATATATAAAAATAACCAGTGTTTACATCGTCCTCCTTGAATTTCTATTTCTGTGTAAGTTTTATTACGTACACTAGTGCAGTAGGACATGTACACAGTTACATATACATAAATATACTGGGGATGCATGCTCAAGGTTGTATGACCAAAAGAGACCCCAACAACTATTGGTAAACAGAACAATACAGCAACCAGGAAGGGAAGAATTTTGAAGAGCTTTTCTTCACAACTGCAGTTTTGCCCAGCACTATGAAATCCGGATGCAGATGCTAGTCTATTGGTTCTGCAGTCTCCAAATATACACACTACTCAGAAAAAAAAATTTGATACAGACTTCTTCCACTGTATGTCACTTCAGCATTTTGAAGCTTCCTGACTTAAAATGTGGAAAAAAATTTTTAAGACTTAAAATTAACCCAGCTACTTTAAAGAAGAATAGTATTACATATAGCACCCACAGTGAAACTTCTCGGTATGTTTCTAAATATTTAATGAAGTTCAACATATTTCATATTATCTAGTACATCACCACTATTATAAACCTAGTTTAATTAAGATCTCATAGTTGTTTCCCAGTACCAATGCACATCCACATTAGCCCCTATCAGATCACTTTTGCTTCAGACACTATGAAATAAATGGCTAATGAACACTCACCATTGTTATTTTTTCAATATATGTCTTCATAGTTTTCACAATGACTTTTCTGTCCTACCCAAAAGGAAACAAGAAACTTGAATGAGCCTGGAGATGCCAGTGATTCTGAACAACAGTGGCTATTTACACCTTCAGAAAGATAACTTTCAATTTGCTTTCTAAAGCAAAGGCTATTTACTGAAGTCTCACATTTATATTATTGGTCAACACCTAGAAATGGTGCAGAGTTAAACCTGAACTGTGAAAGCCTCAATTCCAGGGAGGTTCTGTGACATGTTCACAAGTCCAGCCCACCAATGGAAGATGTCAAAAAGGGCAACTTGAAAACAAAACAATAATTTAAAAAAAAAAAACAAACACAAACAACAAAACCACCACATATGTGCAGCTGTATCTTGTTCATTACTTACAGAAGAATGAACTTCAACTCTTCATTTGGAAAGAAACTTATTCAACAGGACCAGAAACTCTGAAGTAGCAAGGAATCTAGCCTGTTGCAAAAACCCTTTACGAGCAAGATTTTTTTTTTGGCAGAAAGTTTCCTCAGTGCTTGTACTTCCAGCTCTTGAAATGACTGCTCAGCCTTCTTTACACTCCTTATTACCTCTAGATCCTGGCAACTTAATATTCTTTTCTGCACTCTTTAAGAAGCATTTTCATAAGTTGTCTTTTTTTTTTTTTAAAATACAGAAAAAGGGATTACAGTATTTCCAAGAGCTGATGGCACATGTTACACCTAAAGTATTTCAGGCTACTGTCAGCAGAGAAACTAAAGCACAGTTCCTATAATGTTTTCTAAGTCTCAGTGTTCCAAAGCCAAATATTGTTCCACATCATGACTTCTTTACTGTCCTCTCCCTACTGCCAATTTCACCTATATTAAGACATCTATGGCATGAATTAATGGCCAATAACCTTAAAATGGAAGACCTTTGTGTGTCATCTCCAAGAACTCTCCTAAAAATGAAAGGAGATGCTTCCACTATAAAAGCTCTAATGAAAGCACTTGATTCACAAAAAAGTACTGCTTGTATTTGCCAACACGTAAAGTGAGGCCACTTTTTAATCTTCTTCTCAAATACTTAGCTACATCAAAACGTAAGCTGGCAGAAGGACCCATGTGAGCACTCATACCGTCTCAGACCACACTGAAGGAGGACTGGGTAAAGGAACAGAAACCAAACAATACCTTGGGAGTACCATGCCATAAGCAGTGCATCGCTACTCGGGCACCATCGTGAGTGTGTGCCAGGTAAATGACAGCCTCTCTGATAGCTTCTATCATTTCCTGGGGAAGAAAAGGCAATAAAGCAAAAAGGTGAAAGAAAAAGCCTGAGAAACATCAAGGTGGGTGGGCAAGGGCATGAAAGGATTTTTTGTCTGCCCACAACACCATAGAGAGCAACACTGACTACAGAAACACTCACACTGCCTTGTACTATGAAAAAAGGCCTCAAAAGGAGTCAAAAAAGACTGTAAATGACATAAGCTTTCCTTCTTCAAAAGTATCTTGTTCATCATACCCATCCTATGAGACTGAAACTGTATTAAAGCTTGTCAGTTGTCCTGTTGACGACATTCAAGGAAGGGTGCTCAAACCGAGACTAAAATTAGAGGAGACAAAGACAGCCCTTCATTTAGAAGAATCTCTTTTGAGGGTGATGCAATTTATTTATACACACAGGGTATTAGCCAGAAAGCAAGAGGAATTAACAGGCCATTTAAGCACCAGGTGATATTATAAATCAGATATGACAAGATTCAGCCAAAAGTCTGTTTTCATTTCAAGGGAATGAGGTTTTAAAGCTATCTGATAAATAACACCATCAGCCAAAAAAAGGAAAACCATACCAAAAATAACCCTCCTGGGGCTACTAGATACTATTTCTGTTATTATCTGACTATCTGATTTCTTTGACATGAAGGTCCCACCTGTCTCTCTTTCTGTCCATAGCTGCTTCTTGCTCCCCAGTCAAAGGTTTCAAGCATTTCACCATTTATTTAGAAACTGCTCAGTTACAACATAGCTGGTGTCACCAGCTGTATGCGAAGGCAAGAACAGATCTACAAAAGGGGTTTTCAAACCCCAAAGAGAATACCCATATGCTACCACGTCTGCACAAAAAGCCAGCTAAGGAGGAAGAGATATGCCCTCACTCCCTTGGATTCACACAAGTCCGTGAATCCAGAGGCATTCTCTGACAAAGCATTACATGAAACCATGCACAGAAACCTTTAATTACGTAAGATCTAGACTCAGAATAGACCACAAATAGTCCACCTCACTACCCTTAGCATTGGGTTTGTTAACAGTAACCCAGAAAAGTGCAGGAGTCCTGTCCAGCAGAAGTAATTAAGAGACAGCAAGCCCAGAAGGCTCCACCTGGCCTGGAGTGAGAGAGTGCCAAACTGCAGAACCAGACACAGGTTGGCGGACACAGACTGAGGACAGGGGAAGTCAAGCAGGATGCCAGCTTATGCAGTGTCACATCACACAGATGGATTTAGACCTCCTTTTTGAAGGAATGGATGGGTAAGCTTAAAAAAGGAATTTCATATACACACAGCAAAATGCTTGATTCAGGAGGAGGCAGAAAACAGTTTTGGAGGCTGACAGAAGGACATAATCTGATTGTATTTTGGTCAAGATTTTTTTGGACAATGGCTAAGCGAAACTACACACTGGAAAGCTAAACTACTGGAAACAATGTCTCTGGCCTTAGTTATTCTCCAGCTACTGCAAAAGACAACTTAGCATGGAGAGGGAAAACACCAAAGATTTTTTTTTTTTTTAAATCAGGTATCACAAACACCATTGCTTTAATGTGAAAGTTCAGTGTGACTATAAATCTCCATACACCACCACTCCCCATTTATCTGGAATTGCTGGATATGTAAAACTCTATAAATATGTGTATTCTTGTCTAGTTGCCTTACACCATTTCATAGTAAGATTAAAAAAACCCCAAACATTCCACTGAAATGCAAGAAAAGATCAAAAAAAAACCCCAAAACATACTTACAGATCTTTGTTTCGGAATAGCATAAGTGAAAAAGTCCAAGAATACTTTATGTACCAGTGAGTGCTTTATCACAGCCTCTCTGTATTTGGAAAGAGGAAAATAAGCAGGAAGTTCCCCATTAAGTAATGCTTTTAACATAGGCTGGCATTATTTCATTTGTATTTAGAAAAGTTAGCCAGAACACAGACATTCTGCATTAGATGTTTAGCATTTACAGCATGTGAAAAATTCTACCAAAATTTACAAATTCTAAAACCTAGCAAAGTATTTTCATAGAATCATAGAATC
>NW_010260838.1:0-9424 GCF_000690775.1 Eurypyga helias
TTCTGGGCTGCCAACCCAGAACTGTTTTATTTTATCTCATAAGCCTGCCAAAAGCACATGTTTTGCTAGAGGTACATTTTTCAAAACTATTTGTACAATTGAAAAGTAATTATTATTATATACCTTTGGCCTTTCCTTCCATTTCCCTCTTGCTCCCTATTTCCTTTGGCCAATGGAAAGGGGAGAAAACAGAAAACAACAAAACATGTGGGTATCTCCAGGGTTAAGATACCCCCTGTTTACTGGACTATTTCTATATCCAGCATCACCAGGATCAGATAAAATATGGGATCCCTGGAGACAGCAGTCTAGGAATTACACCTCTGAGTAACGAGGAGGCAGTAGGGTTATGCTTCTGCGTGCTATCTGCCTGGAAATGTAACATGATTTCAGCAAGACAGAGGAGAGTGTTGATTATTCTGTAGTCCTGCTGGAATATGAAGTAGCATAAGAAGACAAGTTCCTTGTTAAGATTATGGATGTTTGGGGAATATGCTGAACTGCCCAGGGAACACACAGGCATTCCATAAATGGATACGCCTGTCAGACATTTGCCAAGACAGAGGTGTTCTGCACTGGTTTGGTTTTGTTTTCTAAGGATGTGAATCCCAGAAAATTCAGTGAGGGTCCTCTATAAAGTATGGAGCAAGTACTGGCAACCTAAGCACCTGTCTTGTGTTGTCTGATCGTTCAGCATGACTTTGGTGGCGCTAAGGTGGGGACCCACCATCCTCCCCCAGAAGCTCTTCAGACTCTCTGGGTGACCATTTGCAACCACTGGGAGCTGTAATCGAATTGGATGAGAGGAGAGACCTCAAGTACATTGAGTTCCTTAAAGTGTTAGGAAATTAGACAGCTGGATGGAGAGAAAGGGTGTTTGTGTCCATGCGGAGGGAAAGGTTCAGGAGCTCATTCACTGTTGGCCATGAAATAATCCATATAGGCATGATGTGCTACCTACTGAACTCCATTTGTTCTGGTGCTCTGGGAACAATTTCCTCAGTGTCTGTCTTAAGTGTGAGGGAACTTTTCTGCATCTGGTGACAAATGGTGGTTAATCATTTTTACATTATCAGTGACTTTCCCCTAGCTAAGTGATTATCATGGTACTGTGCAATGGATCTATCAGTTTTGCTAGATTTATTCCCTTTGCGGGTTTGAAACAGTGTTTTACTGAAAAAAAAAAAAAATCATGTGTCTTTACTAAGAATGTGAATTTAAATAATTCCTGGCTGATACCTTTTTTTTTTGCTTTTGGAGCATGGGGGGTTTTGCATCTTTTGTTCCTCACAACATAGCTAAATAGCTCAACTGACATGGAAACAGGTTAAGATGCTGTAATCCCTCAACAGCTACTATCTACCAATTTCTGTGGAGTACCAGTTTATATAATCCTGAAATCTAATATGTTGAACTGGAACTAATAATTCTCATAACATATGTAAGGTATTTTAAATAACAAACTAATAATGCCACAGGCCATTATATATTTTTACGTACTTAAGAATAAAGAAAAGTGGGGTTTTTTCTGAAAAATTAGTTGACAAGGAAGCTAGAGCAGAGGAAATATTCACATTCTAACTTCAAAGAATCCTAGTTAAACCATCTGAAACTAATACATAGCACAAGATACTGAGGCTGCATGTTTTTCCCTGCTATGTGCAAGAAATAGCAATTTATCTTAAGTCGCTAGCCATCTTAAAATGATTGAGCCTCATGTTTTCTGCATGGTTTAGTACTTTCAAAGTGGGACAAGTAATTATGTCTTACATAATAAACCATCTGCATAGATATAATTAAACATTTGCTCAGTTGTATTTGATATTAAACCAGAAAAAAAGAGTGTGGTTAAGTAGCATTTATCATGCAAAAGATGCCAAAATCAGCTGAAAATCCATCTATAACATCCTGGTTAGTTGCTAAGCTTTTGAAGGGGTCTTGAATAGATCTCAAATGTGATGCTGCATAACTCAGGTTGACATGGTAACATGCATAGTAAGGAAAATCTCAGCTTTATTAGCAACTTCATTTTAATTCCCTCCCATTTTCCTGTGCTCCCCTCAATTTCTGGAGTAAATATATCTTAAGAGTCTCTGATTGTAACTCATAATTACTTGGCATAATTAAGATGGTGTGCTTGTCTTTTATTTTGTAGGCAGCAGAATAGTAACAGGTCTGTGAGATGAATCCCTAGCAGAATTTTTTAACGACCATGTTAAATTTAGTGCTGTTCTGAGAGGGATGATGTGTATGGCTTAGTTAATGGGAAGATTGCTATATTAGGACCAATCTGGCAGCACTCTGCCAGAGGAAACAGGTGGAAAAGATGAAATCATAGAATCATAGAATGGTTTGGGTTGGAAGGGACCTTAAAGACCATCTAGTTCCAACCCCCCTGCCATGGGCAGGGACACCTTCCACTAGACCAGGTTGCTCAAAGCCTCATCCAGCCTGGCCTTGAACACTTCCAGGGATGGGGCATCCACAGCTTCTCTGGGCAACCTGTTCCAGTGCCTCACCACCCTCTCCATGAAGAATTTCCTCCTGATGTCCAATCTAAATTTCCTCCCTTTCAATGTAAACCCATTACCCCTTGTCCTGTCACTACAGACCCTTGTAAAAAGTCCCCCCTCCAGCTTCCTTGTAGGCCCAAATTTTCTTTCTGTAGCTACCCTAACAAACATATAAGCTGTTAAGGGTCAATGACCAGAGCCACAGGCCCTGAAGACTCTTGCTGAGCAGACAAGACCAGAAGGGCCAAAGCTTGAGGACACAGGCTGAAGGCAGGGTAAAAAAGGACCCTGTAAGGCAGAGGCAAGAGCAAATTTGCAGGAACAAAACCGAGACATAGTCAACACTTCTGGGATATTTGGATAAAAATGGAGGCTTCATAGATGACCGACACAAAATTGCAGAGCTTTAAGAAATATAAACACATATTTGGGTTATTTTAGAAGAATTCTCTCTAAAAGCTTGGTTTCTTCTGCAAAGTAAGCCATACTTCGTTTTTAATGAGGATTCACATCTTTATACATTCCTTAATTATCTTCCTCTGTGCATGAGAGAGCACTACAGATTGGTGTATGGTGTGGGATGTGTCTGGCACCTTATAGCATGCGACTGAGGAGAGGGAGGAAGGGAGAGAAGGAACTGCAGAGCTAGGATATCATCTGAGGAACATGACAGAGCAGGAAAGCAAAGTGCTGAGCTGCATGAATGCATGGGGTATGGACTCAGAGCAGGAAAGCAAAGTGCTGCGCTGCATGAATGCATGGGGTATGGACAGAGCTGAAGAGGAGAGGCAGGACCTGTTTCACTGTGTGACATTTGATGGCTCTAGTGGACAGAGTCCCAAAGGTACTCAAACTCACCCAGCCTTTTAGCTAAGACATGGATGACAGAGTACTTCAGCTCAGGGGGTGGATGAAGGACAGGAGAACTGCTGGATTCCACAGAGGATAAATAAAGGCAGACTCAGAGTGACAAAAAAAGAGCTTAGCTTGGCCTGGAACCATGGCCTTGGTCACTCTTCAACCCCCAAAATAACTTAGCACTTAAAAAAGTGAGATGTTAACTTCACGGCAGACAGCAGTGTTACGGACTGAGAAATGAGGGTTGGTTTGTCACCTGCACCTTGATCTACCATGGAAATACTGACATCACCGTCAGACATCTCTGACAAAGGAAATCTAATCAAGGGAATGGAAATACTTGAAAAGAAACCTGGCAAATGAAATAGCAGAAAAGATCTTCCCCTTCTCTGATAAGTGTGTAATTAACAAGATTGAAAATGGCTGCAACTACCTTCCATGAGAACTTCTGGTTCCACGGTAGCTCCACGTATCTGCTTAACGTGTTTCCTTCCACAACGGCATTCCAGAGCATTGAAAAACCCAGATGTTTTTTAAACTGACAAGTGGATTTTCAGTTGTTCAGATAATTCTACGTGTAATAATCCTGACAGAATGAAACTGAGGAAACAATACAAGAATAATTGTTTGGAGGCAATTTCCCCCAGGCCTACACCATCCAAAAGGGAAGAAAGAAAAGAGACATTTTAACGTCACTATATCTACTGCAATACCATCAATTAAATGATAAGCTTAAAAAATGCTGGATTTCCACACAGACTTACTTTACTGAAGCTTCACAAACTTAAACCACGCATGATTTAAGGTTCTTTATTTTAAAGCCATAAAGAGGTGTAATTCTGTTTATGTAAAACAGCCTTTCATAAATTTTCAAGGGATTTGTTACACTAAACTTTCCTATACTAAAGTAAAAATAATTAGTTCTTCAAAACAGGAGACACTGAATTCCACTTTCATGGCAAATTAGGTTTCGCTTTGTTACCACGCAAGAGCGTGTGGATTAACTTGCTTAATACTACTTTCCTTCTCATCAACAACGGGTTTAATGTAATCTTAAGATTTGCGTTTGAGTTCTTTGTGGCCATTAATGGCAACAGCCTCTTTTTATCAAAACTAATGTTTAAGACTTTATGTGAATGTATTTAACGTTGACTGCACCTAAACTTTCAAAAAGTAACCACTTGGACAAGCAGAAAAAGAGTTCTCCGGTGATGCAAAACTGCCAGCTACCCTATTCTCTTGCAGGGCTCACTGCTTTCCCCACAAAAATACTGTATAGGTAACAGTGGCCCTATTTCTTATCAAAGGACTGAGCTGACAATCCACGGAGTTTTAAAATTACAGAAATTATCTATCTACCCCAGCCCAGGGCTTTTGCCTTACTTTTTCTAATAAGCAATTCTAAATAGCCACTCTTAAAGATATTTAATTTTTAATCATTCCAGATCAATGACATTTAGGATGGCTTTACAGTTTCCAAAGCCAAATTTTTAAAGAACTTTGGGGTAATTCTAGCTTGGTGCAGTAGCACTGCAGGTACCTGGAACTGCCCAGAAGGGTGGTGTGTTGGGCAGACTTCAGTTTTGGATTTAGGCTTCTGAAGTCTTGAGTCCAGTTTAGGCATTTCAGTTCTTTCTTTTGAGGAAGGGGAGAAGCCTGTTAGGTTTACCTGCCTTCTCCATTTGCTAGTTTATCTCAAAGAGAGTCTCTAACTTTCAGTCTTTTTCCTCTGTGTACACTATTTTGGTTATCTGTGCATCCCTCACACCATCTGGGATGACTGTAGGAATACCATATTGTGATCTGATTTTAACCTTGAGCCACATAACCACAAAAGTCACGAGTACGCTTACCATATCATTGCTAATTAAGTCTGCTCTATCAGACATCGAACTATTTACTGCCTGTCTATTCACCTTCATTTTTCTTTAGCAAAAAGGTATTTAGGATTGATATCTGTAATCATTTTGTTTGTCTTTTACCTTATGAACCTCACAGCATGCACAACCTTCGGGTGGCTAAGCAGACCTGAATTAGCACCACCAGAGACGTTACTAAGGATTACTTCTCTAGACCTTATTATTTTCAATAATTTGGAGATAAAAATACTTGCTGCTCAGCATCTTAAACCAATACTTACTGTTTATCTGTGCACTAATGGTATTAGACAGTCAGTGAAATCGTTAAGATTATCATGACAGTTTGGAGATTGAATCTCCTCTAAATTAATAAGAATTGGACTTTCAGCCATAATGTAGATAAATCTTTAATTAAATGTCTTGAAATCAATTCTACCTGCTGTTGAGCTTAGCCAGATGGTGGTCAAGTGGAAAGACCTTCAGTAAAGGAGCCTTTTCAGGCCACATAAGCTGTAGAACAGGATCCCTCCAAGGTACACAACCTGCTGAGAAGAGAAATGGTACCTCAGTCGAAGCAACAGCTGGAGCCTTACACCCCTGACCTGTGAATGAGCTGTGGGAGAAGACAGCATCCACATCCTCACTCACAGAAGATACATGCTGCCCAGGGGACCTGATTCCGGTTGTGACATGAGGTGTAAAATGCAGCAGACACTGCTGGACATCCATATCTCACCAAGGCATCACAAAAAATGGCATCTAGAAGGTGAAAAAGCTACTCCCATACACTGAAAATTTGAGACACCTCCCAGGTCACTATTGTTTTCCCACTTCATTTCTTCTCGTTGAATGATTTCCCTCGCTATTGCCTGCTTACTGCCCTCACACATCTGCCTGACTCGACCCACACGGCAGAAAAATCATTTAGAGATTTACTTCAAAAGTGGCACTAGCCGGCGCAGAATGTCACCCGCTAAATTATTTCGGGAAGCAGGCTCTTTTTAAAAACTATGTTTGTAAAAATTGTGTCTCAACCTTAGCCCCTCTAACTTATTTTAGAAACGCTGGTAAATGAAACTACCAGATAGACTGTTCTTAGGTCAGTCAAAAAAAAAAAAAAGTGTACAGTTTGTGCATTTATATTCATAAAACATTCCAGCTTTCTCTCCAGATGAAAAAGACAGTCCCCAAATCCTCGTCTTAAAGCATGTGAAAACTACCGAGACTGAGCTGAGGTTATGGCGAACATAGTCTAAATTCTTTCAGGTGCTTCTGCCAAAGGTTAGCAGTCAGCAAAGAATATCAATTTGCTTTAATTGGTTTGAAAGAAGGACCAGCAAAAATTCAGATCCAGCACTTCAGAATTATTCTAATTCAGCTTCTTGGCAACCCGGATGGAAGAAAGATGATAGTAACAATTCACTCAGATATGTAACTTGCTATACTACCTGACAATGGAGAATAGCTTGGAGATGGATAGAGTTGTTTCCCAGATAAGATTTGGCCTGCCACCTGGATAGTGCATTCCTAACTGATAAACCCAAATGAGAGGGTTTTGGGTTCAATTTGTTAACCAATACAGGCAACCAAATCAGACAAACTGTTCTTTAAACATGCCCTTAATAATACCTGAAGTAACAGTATCTGAAACATCTCAACAATATCTGAAAGAAAAAACATTAAGAGGCATAAGTCTGACAAACCGTGCTGGAGGTCTTTTGAAATATCCGTAGAGTCTCAAAAAGTGAAATACCATAATTTTCCAATGTAAGAAGTGTTCCCTTTACAATGGGACAACTTTCTGGTGGACAAACATGTAGAAATGACTTTAAGAATCATAGAATCATAGAGTCTCACCACCCTCTCCATGAAGAATTTCTTCCTGATATCTCATCTAAACCTCCCTGCTTTCAATTTAAACCTGTTACCCCTTGTCCTGTCACTACAGGCCCTTGTAAAAAGTCCCCCCCAGCTTCCTTGTAGCCCCTTCAGGTACTGGAAGGTGCTATAAGGTCTCCCTGGAGCCTTCTCTTCCTCAGGCTGAACCTGTTTTACCCAAAGACCAGTATATAATTTTATCTGCTGTATGCAAAGAGAGTTAGGTCCTGGTCTTTTTTAAAGAGGATGAATTTCTTGAAGAAGGCAGTTAAAAGCAAATAAGGAAGACAAAAAGGAGTCTTTAACTGTGGATGACTTCACCAGATTCAAAAAGCCGGTTGTGCAGTTAGAGAGGGTACTGTCTTTTGTGAAAAATATCCTCCCTGAAGAGAAATACAGAAGGACAGATAATACAGCAAAATCTTTTTATTTACTGGTTACTGTAAGTCTGGTCAAGTGCAATAGCAAAACCAGGCATTTGAGAAATTATCGGTGAGAGCTTGTAGAGCCAGAAATAGTAAGAACAAAAAGGAATTTTAAAAAATGTCATTGTGTACACAATCCTAGCAAACTCATGGGTCTGTTATTAGTAACAAACAGTTGAAACTGTCAGTAACAATGCAGAACAGACAGAAGAATTCAGTGAATATTTCTGCATAATGCACCGCATCCCAGTGAGGAATACCCTAAGGGCTTGCTTAAAATAATACACAAATGATTTTTAAAACAGAGGTAGTTTAATCCTAAAAAAAAAAAAAAAAAAAAAATTACTGGGCTGCCTGAACCATTAACGTTGCTATTTGAGAAAATTAAGAATATTGAGGAAGTATCAAAAGCCTGGAAAAAGCCAGGTTTACATTTGCACAACATAAACTTAAGGCTGCAAGAATTGGTCTTGTTCAGCCTGGAGAAGAGGAGGCTCCGAGGAGACCTCATTGCAGCTTTCCAGTATCTGAGGGGGGCCTACAAGGGTGCTGGGAGAGGACTTTTTACAAGAGCCTGTAGTGATAGGACAAGGGGTAATGGGCTTAAATTGAAAGTGGGGATGTTTAGATTAGATATCAGGAAGAAATTCTTCCTGGAGAGGGTGGTGAGGCGCTGGAACAGGTTGCCCAGAGAAGCTGTGGATGCCCCATCCCTGGGAGTGTTCAAGGCCAGGCTGGATGAGGCTTTGAGCAACCTGGTCTAGTGGAAGGTGTCCCTGCCCATGGCAGGGGGGTTGGAACTAGATGGTCTTTAAGGTCCCTTCCAACCCAAACCATTCTGTGATTCTATGATAAACCACACGATCTTGATGATACAATTCCAGCTATGCTGGAATCAGCAGGTAAAGCACCCAAAGGCCTGATAACGTGATGTAATCAATACAGAAACTGATTGTGTCATTAGTGCCAACGAGCATGTGAAAGTAGGTAGATTTCTGGGAGAGGTTGCTGAATATGATTGATAAAGGCGACTGCATCGACATGTGCTTCTGTAAAGCAGCAGACATACAGCCACACATCAACCTAATGAAGTCATTAGTGTTACACAAAATCAGTGTAACACAAAATAATTAATTAAAAAACGTCTAAATGACAGATCTCCGAAAGTAACTATAAACAGCTGATTGTTACTCCTTGGGACATCCTTTCACAGAGTTCTGTTCTTTTTCATCAGCCGGCCTTTCCCAGTGTGTTTCGGGTGCCAGGATGCGCTGCCCCACCCCACGCCCCTGCGGTGCCCGGCTGGCTGGGGCAGCTCCAGTGGCTCATATCCCTGCTGGGGGCTGGCACGGACTGTTTACCGACACTGGCATAGAATCACAGAATGGTTTGGGTTGGGAGGGACCTTGAAGACCATCTAGTTCCAACCCCCCTGCCATGGGCAGGGACACCTTCCACTAGACCAGGTTGCTCAAAGCCTCATCCAGCCTGGCCTTGAACACTTCCAGGGATGGGGCATCCACAGCTTCTCTGGGCAACCTGTGCCAGTGCTTTACCATGCTCTCAGTGAAGAACTTCTTCCTGATACCCAATCTAAACCTCCCCACTTTCAATTTAAACCCATATGCATGTGCGACCATGCTCACACCCGTTTCCTTGGCCCGGTTTGGCATCCCGAGAGCCTCTCGGACATGAAGTGGAATGAGCTCTAAGCACACCCTTCACGCAGCTGCCCTGGGGGATTGAGCCCCACATTTTAGAAACTGCTGTCCTCTGCTACTACATAAATTTATGAGCGATCTGAAGGAATATTTAACAGCATTAATGGTAAAATTTGCAGATGGCATAAAATGCATGAAGCTCTAAATAATGCAAAGAAAAAACAGTTTTT
>NW_010260838.1:9522-12547 GCF_000690775.1 Eurypyga helias
TTAGAAGACTGGAGACTGTGTCCTGGAAAGCAGTGACTCTGAAAAGGATTTAGGGGTCACAGTGGTTAGCCAGCTAAAGAGAAGCTCCCAGAACAACATTCCAAGGCATTTGGTGCAGCCTTCAGAGGCAGGAGTGTTGGGTGGTGACATAACGGTATCCAGTGCTGCTGTACACTTTTGACAATGGTGCTTAAAAATGAGAAATGTTGGGAAAAGCACTGTGGGCACACTGTTAGATCTGAAAAGCCTGGTTAACAATAACAAGGATGAGAAGTCTGGGTTACTTACTTACCCAAAGTGGGATTAAGAAGTGACTGTATCGTGGTTTATAAAGATGCTCTACAAAGGGCTGGGAAAACACAATATTCCAAAGTCTGCCCAATGAAGAAAGACAATTTTGTATGACCAAAACAGTACACTCTGTTAGCTGGGTAATTATGTAACTGCTGAAACAATTTACGCAAAGCTGAGTTTCTATTTAGAACTGCGTTGTTTGAGTTTTGGAGAGAAACACAGGGAAAAGGTAAAGGAAAAGCATCTTTTAAAGTGCTTTAGGAAGAAAAGCATGGCAAGCGAGCGTGACAAAGGCAGACAGACTGTGCAGTATTGTGTTGTGTCTTCCTATTAAACACAGCACCATAAATGAACAAAAGAACACATTTGAAAAGATACTTTGCCATTAGGTTTATACTTTAGTATTGATTTATATTGTATTCTTTTCTTTTGAACTTTTTTTTTCTTAATATAACCAGAGTGGAGATCTTTCTTGCACATCTGTGAAATATTTGCACGCTGAGGCTAGACGTAAATAATACATGTCCCAGGGATGTAAACACCAGTGGGAGAAATAAATTATGTACGTGAACACAGGGCACTATAGCGAAAGTAATGAGCTGAAACATAAGAAACTTCCATTAACCTGATCATCAGAAAAAAATTCCTCATAATTGGGGGAATTCAACTTCGGAGAGATGTCTCCTTTGGGAAGTAGAAGCCCCATTACCTGAGACGTTTAAAACACCACTGAGGAATGGTAGAGAAGAATGGTCCTTTGTCAGGACCATGACAGTCCTTTCCATCTCTAATCTTTGCTATCGCCTGTTTTTTTCTAATCATTTAAGACTGTCATGAATATTTTATTTGGTTGTTGACCTACAAAAGAAGTGGTTTAAAGAATAGAGTTTTATCGCAAGATCACCATAGATCTTTTAAAACTAGTTTCCATTCTCCCATCAAGTATACCAGCATTACCAGTATCGCTGTGTCTGTTATGTCTAAGCACAGACCGAGAGATTTTCAAAACCAATAGACTAAAAAGCACTACAGCTGGTGAAATACTCAAGGTGGAGGCGCTCAATTTTTAAGAAACTGCATCTGAAAAATGACAACCTTTACTAAAGTGTCTCACCACCCTATTGACCATAGGGGAAGAATTAGAACAAGATCTACAAAAACTGAGCTAGGTGGTAAGAGTGTGCTGAGGACAGAGTTGTACCTTGAATTCTGAATCTCTTTGATGTGCAGGTATTTTAAGGCTATTACTCCTTCAAGCGGAAGTTTTCCCGAAGGTTTTAGGTGCTCGTTTCTCTTTCAAAAACTAAGGAAACAAGTGTAGCCGGCAGACTCCCGTCTCTGCTCTATACTTTCATAGAATCATAGAATCACAGAATCATAGAACGGTTTGGGTTGGAAGGGACGTTAAAGACCATCTAGTTCCACCCCCCCTGCCATGGGCAGGGACACTTTGCACTAGACCAGGTTGCTCAAAGCCACATCCAGCCTGGCCTTGAACACTTCCAGGGATGGGGCATCCACAGCTTCTCTGGGCAACCTGTTCCAGTGCCCTCACCACCCTCTCCAGGAAGAACTTCTTCCTGATATCTAATCTAAACCTCCCCACTTTCAATTTAAACCCATTACCCCTTGTCCTGTCACTACAGGCCCTTGTAAAAAGTCCCCTCCCAGCTTCCTTGTAGCCCCTTCAGGTACTGGAAGGTGCTATCGCTACTTTAGCAATTAAAGAACTCCTCCAGGATGATGAAGACAGAGCAACAATTAATTTTTGCTCCTTTAGGGAATTTCCTGTCTCCTAAGAGCCTGTCTGTGGACCATTCTAGGGGAATACAAAAAGAAAGGGAGTGCTCCATCCCCTTCTACTTTGAGCCTCTCACACTTTTTTGTAGACTGAAGGCTTTGTTCGCCTTCAGACAGATTAAGCAGGAAGTCTCTATTCTGATCAGAGGTCTATCACTGGGAGCAGGGCATCCTGGGCTTAAGTCCTTGCTCCACTGATTGTTTCTGGATTTATGGATATAAAACACATAAACGGTCCGTAATACAGACACACAAAGCCATCTTTTGTCCTTCCCAACTGAGTGCCATAACCAAGAGGTTACAGACTAATTCCCTCTCTCTGATCTAATGCATTTTTAATTCTTTCAGGGTACAAAGTGGAGCAGCTCCAGCAGAAGGGACAGACTGTGTTTACTTCCCTTCCACATTCCCCTCGGACTCTGGGCTGTTTACCTGACAAGTAGAAGGGAGCGGAAGGCTTTGTTGCACAAAGGAAAGCAAACCAGCTCCTTCGCCTCAAGAATGCTTTAACCACGGAGGTTTTTCTATTAAAATGGAGGATAACCAAGCCTTTGAGACGAAAGCACCAGTTACAGCTGAACTTTGGTGCGGAGGCCGACCTTGCGATGTGCCCCGAGACCTGAGGGCGTGCGAGAAGGGAGGCAGTCGGATGAAGCCTGAGGTGCCTTTGGGCAAATACATCTTGTGGGAAATTTAAGCATAAAAATCGTAGCATCCATGGAGGTTTGTCACCTCTGAGGCCAGCTGTAACTACTCGAGTGGCGTGAGGAAGCCATGTCAATCCCACCTTCAGCAGCCAAACCCTGTCACCGGGCTTTGGGGTCTTGGCCAGCTTTCAGCGCTGGGCCCGGGCAAACCGCGTGGAAACGTCAAGGCACACAGCTGGTTAAGAACCTTCTCAAGGCGTTTTTTGGAGGCCAGGCCAGAGCCC
>NW_010260839.1:0-1470 GCF_000690775.1 Eurypyga helias
CAGCGGCGTTAGGGCAGCCCCCGCGGCGCCTGGCAGCCCTGCCCCCCGGGAGCTGGGTTAACGTGCGGGGCTGTGCTGCCTGTCCGCGCTGCCTCCTCGTCGGTCGTGTGCTTTCAGCGTCTCGCTGCGTCTGCGTGCAAGGAAAAGGGAGCCTTTTCTATTCGTTTTGTACGGAAAACAGGCGCTGGCGAGTGGCAGCACGTAGGAGCCTGGGGTGGCCACGTCACCACCTGAACACAACACCAGAACACGTTTCCCGGAGGAACTCCCCTGGAGAAACCATGATGTAAATGTACCAGCGGGGGAAATCCCACAGCAGCCTTGGAAACAGGCTTTCATACTCGGATACCATACTTATCCCACGTTTGCCTTGTTTACAGCATGAACCCAGCATCGGGTTTCTGTGCTAGGCTGCCTGTTGGCACATAGAATCATAGAATGGTTAGGGTTGGAAGGGACCTTAAAGATCATCTAGTTCCAACCCCATCTTGTTCATCCTATGGAAAACTACATGTGCTAAGCACCCTGAAGCTTCTCTTTCAGCCAAGAAACCGCAGTGTTCACCAGGAACGTTTTGAGGAAGGAGCTCTGCTCCTACCTCCAGGCTCGCTCTTCCATCCTCAGCCAGTCCCACCAGTTGTCAGGCTCTTCCATGGGACGGCTTAACTCCCTGCTCCAGCAGAAATCAAATCCACCCAAAAAACCATGAATGTTTTTCCTGCTGGGTTAGTGAGCCAAACCAGAAACCAAAGGATTTTGCAAACACCAGCGCCAGCCAGAGCAGGGGAAGGGAGTGTGTGACTGGGAACGGGAGAAAGGAGGAGGAGGAAATTGAAATGGGAATGAGAGGGAAGGGTGATTCCCTTCCTTCTGGCACTAACAGACTGTTTCATCATTTAAGCTGCCTGAGCAATTACAGCTTCAGCTGAACAGACGTTTTGTTGCAAAGTATATTTTCCAATGCTGGTAAGTTCCTTGATCCTCTCCAGTTACCAGCATCTTTGGTGGGCACCACAGGGGTGCGTACGATTGGGGTAGCAACCACAGTACTGCTGAATACAGAGGTACAGCCTCTCTCCAGCTCCTCTCAGAAGGCTTCTCTTTCTATATCCAATGATCAGCCTGGCCTGGCACCTTCCTGCATGAGCAGCTGAACTGTTGGCCACTGAGTCATAGAATGGTTTGGGTTGGAAGGGATATTAAAGCCCACCCCCCCTGTCACGGGCAGGGACCCCTTCCACTAGACCAGGTTGCTCAAAGCCTCGTCCAGCCTGGCCTTGAACACTTCCAAGGATGGGGCATCCACAGCTTCTCTGGGCAACCTGTTCCAGTGCCTCACCACCCTCTCCGTGAAGAACTTCTTCCTGATATCTAATCTAAATCTACCCTCTTTCAGTTCACAGCCATTACCACTTGTCCTGCCACGACATTTCCTTGTAAAAAGACCCTCTTCAGCTTTCTTGTAGGCCC
>NW_010260840.1:0-5161 GCF_000690775.1 Eurypyga helias
ATGATTCTATGATTCTATGACTCAACAAATACTCCTTATTGTTGAAAGTTTCCAATTTTGTTGTCTTCTCATCACTGATAAAAGTTAAAGCAACTTAAATTGTAGATTTGAAGGAAATTAATTAAAACCCCTGATTAAAAAATGAACCCACACAAAACCAGAAGTATGTCATATTTAATACCCCCTTTCTGATGGAAACCATGCATTCAATATGCTCTAACATAAATATACTTTAAAATAGATATCTTAAGCTCATTTGTCTTAACTTTCTTGCATGCTCCATGTAAACAAGCTGTTAAGGGAATTCCCATGAATGAAATCTAGTACAAGAGCTGAGTGCAGAATTTATGGCATTCCCTGGCCACAGCTAATTAAAACAAAAGAAATCAGGGAAAAGTGCTTTAAACATCTTGTTGGTGAAAAGAGAGAGATGCAGTAAGCACTGAAGTAAGTGAAAATGCTTCTCTGAGTTTATAATCTCTAGTTGCTTTTTCTTTTTTTTTTTTTTTTAGAAATACATAGGTTTCTCCTATAAGAGAGAGAGCTGGACGAGGCTTTGAGCAACCTGGTCTAGTGGAGGGTGTCCCTGCCCATGGCAGGGGGGTTGGAACTAGATGATCTTTAAGGTCCCTTCCAACCCTAACCATTCTATGATTCTACATCAGATGTAATCAGAAAGTATAGGAAATGATTTATTTGCAGATAAAAAAAACCCAAAACTAAAAGTGCTTTTAGATTTATTTTTAGACCTGAAGGCCGTTCAGGTCAATTCCCTGTTAATTCTTCAGGTGTTTAAGGATATCAGTACTGAGTTGCTGTTTTGCAAAAGTTGCTGTATGTCTGCATAACGATGCTATCACAAAGTATCATAAAAACCAATAACAAAACATTATGTTCTACTTTTTCTATGTTTGTAGGCATAAAAAAAGGTAATTCTGCAAGTGAGTATCTATATTATCAACCCTTTGGAATCCAACAGAACAATGTATTGTGTGCAAGTGCATAAATACAAGAATTTTTTTTTTATAATCTCCATAAATTTTACTAGCATTTCTTGCTATCACTTTGGGGTTTGTCTGTGATGTATGCCAGATGCATTGCATAAATGAGAAAAAGTGGTGGAATCAGTGGTCATTGCTTAAACATTCACATCAAAACAGTTGAGAGTCAACCCTAAGAGAGGCTGAGCTATAACTGCACGTATAGGGGGCAGTTGACCATATAAAGCAGCAGTTCTGTTGTGATCAGATTGTGTGTGGAAACACTGGTCCAGGGATATAGTGGCTTCAATTTTGACTCAAAATTCTCTATATATTTAATGTCCTGTAAAAAAACTCTTCAAACACTACAAGGTGCCAATAACTATTGGAAAATCACTTTTCTCTGTGTGTGTGTATTGCCTTAATTTGTAAATTTACCAGTTCATCTCTACTTATTATTTTACATCCTCTTTACATACGAATGACAGGAATAACCTCACACAGAGTTAGGCATCTGTCATATACCTTCTATTTCCAAGCTTTTTATCCATTTTCCATTAGCTGAGAGAGTGAAATAGGTCCTACAAAGGTGAGATTCACTTAAGATGTCTACACTAAAATGAGATGAATCATATTAAAGCAGCTCCTATTTCTCCCCCATTGCTAAAAAGGTAGTCTGCATGATGACCTCAGGAGGATGATGACCCTCTTGAGTGCCTAAAGTTATAAAAGATTAGTTCTGCCCTAATTACAAGAGTTAGCACAGCAAATCGTGGTGGCAGAAAACTTATTTTGTCACAATACATTGCAAAATTTTCTTGGTATTAATTTTGACAAATCTTTTAAAACCAATTTAAGTAACTATTCAGTTTGTGATCCTCTGACAAAGAAGGATATATTCACTGTCATTAATGATAGTCATGTCTCCATTTAATATCGAAGACTAGCTTAAACATGTTTTACTTTTTCTCTTAAAAACTGCCTTATAATTTCTGTATATACATAGATATATATGGATTACATCATAAATCCTTGTGGAAACACCTGAAACTGTATCTATCATTGCTGATATAGCACTAAACTAGATTTTTATTTGTGGAGGAGTTGGGTTTTGATTTTGTTTTGGCTTTTTTTGGTGTTTGGTTGGTTGGTTGGGTTGGGTTGGGGTTTTTTTGTTTGTTTTTTGTTTGTTTGTTTTTTGGTGGTTTTAATATAAGTATTTCTGGTTTAAAAATTCATAGAGATGTGGTTGAAGACATATATCATAGATTCAGAACAATCTGGTAGTAACATCTTGGTCATTTATTTCAGTGGATTTATTTCTAATGTAATGCCAAACCACACAAAATAAATATGTGAGAGATAAGGAGTTGTGGGGAAGAACTGCAGGGTAATGATACTGGAGAGAGGAAACAAATGACCTCAACACAACTCTCAATCTATAACCCTTCCATTTATCAATAATGCTAAGTCCTTCTCTATCGTATCTCTGTGTATCAGCAAGAAGAGAGCCCTACTACACAATATGAGAATGTGTGTGATATAGTGTGAATGTACTGACCAGAGATAGTAAAATTATTGCAAATATACAAAGTTTTCCTTGACACATGAATTCCAAACCCCTCCCCATTCTGAGATAATGCATTGCTAGTTAACTGCTTATTGTACTAAACCTTAATACTAGGTGCATTGTAATTAACAGCTGCTTTTGTAACTCATGCCTTTTGCTCAACACAGGTGTGATCAGATTAAGCTGTGACTTGGATAAGAGGCTGTACTAACAGTACTGTAACATATTGATCTTAGGTATGAAAGGAGATGGAGGGGAAGTTAGATAGGTATAGTTTCTGTTAAAGCACAACTATACTTCCCAGCAGAATACTTAATTTTTAATTTTATTTCCCAAAAGATCAGGGGCCCAGACTCAAAGAATGTCCACATTAACACGTGATCGCTATCAGCAGCAAACCTGGCTATCCAAGGCTCTAACATAGCAAAGGAGGAAGCAAGGCTACAGCCATTTTTTACTACCCAGAAGTATGACGCCGCAGGAAACCGCCTACAAGCTAACAATTTTGTTTGGTTTGTCCTAACAGTTTTGCATCCACTGCAGTCATATTTATTTTTTGAATCTGCACTTAGGAAAATTTAAACAACCCTTTTTTTTTTTTTCTTTTTAATGCTGAAACAACAGTTTACACATGGATATATATCAAGGTAACACATCTGCTAATTAGAGCCAATTTAATTGCTTTGATTCAGGCATCTCAGAATATCAGACCTTACTGCATCCAAGACCTACTGAATTTCAGGGAAACCTACTCTAAGTGCCTTTGAAAAAATTCTAACTAAGCTGTTCTGCCTACTCCTTACTGTTAAACATGCAATAATTACCAAACGTACTTTGCCTTTATGAAAAGCTACACAAGTATTAACTAACTAAGCCTCATGACTCCTATGTCATGCAGATAAATGTGTAATTTAATTTTTATTCTTTACTTCTTAGTCAGGCAAATCAGCCACAAAAGTGAAAATGGCTTTTACAAAAGAGTGCAGGATTTGAAAGAGCACCTTCGTTTCCTTGATTTTCATTACTGATTCCTGTGGAATCAGTTTCCCTGTAGCTGTACTGCAGAGGGGGAAAAAATAAAAAGCTTTAGATGTCCTACAAAAAGCCATTATACAGTCAGACAATTAAGATGGCACTACCTCAGCTAGCACGTAAACTCTAACAAAAATATATTTTTATCTCACTGTACAATTTTGTGGCCTGTATATTGTGACAGTATGACAGCCTATTTAGGTCCGTGTTCTACTGATATATGCCACTGTATTTGTATCTACGCTGTGAAAAAATGTTTGCTGGGAAAATACACACTGTTCTTAGCAACAGCCCCGCTCATCTTGAAGACCCTGATTCTATGAAAGGAACTTCCATCAAAGCCAATGGTGCAATGGCTGGAAGGTGGCACTAACCCCAGTGCAGCAGCATGTGTTGAAACAAGAACTTCAGAAGTTGTCGTTGTGATTAGTAAAAGGTGGTTTTCGTTTTTCTTTTTAAAGTTTGTCAACCTCCTATTCTCAAACATGACATGTCTACTTGTTTGCTTTTTTCCCCAAATCAGGGCTTCCTCGGAGTGCTGATATCCAAAGCAGAACTGTATTACATTATGAATAAGCTTAAATTACATATAAGTAAAATACCTAATGTGTTTAACTATACCATATGCTTACCTAAAGGGTGGATGTGAATTGGCAGCACAAAGCCTCATAGACCTCCCTTATTTGTAATCCGCCTGAATTACGCAGACAAGAATTCTCAAATCTTGACAAACTCCAGTTGGATGGACTAAAGGGTCTCAAAAAGTGGGGGTAGAATAGCTGCTGAGGCCTTCCCCTTAGCAAGTATCTGTCACAGGTGCTGTACCACCACCACTGATTTTGAATCCCATTTGTTCCAGTTTTGCGATATAAAAAGAACACAAGACCGTGTCAACAGGACAGATTTTACACGCTGGAAATGAGAGGGTGAAAGCATGTCAGAGAGAGATCTTTAATCTTGTCAATGCCTCTTCATCAACATTCGGATCACATTTCCTTCATTTCAGACCCCGCCACTCTCCTCCACCTTTGTTCTTCTTTCTTGTTCTGATTCATCTGTCTCCACTGCTGAAAACAAAACTTCCTTCTTTGCATTGACAGTCACACCTCTTTTTTCAGGAAATGCTACACCATCACTGTTGCATTTGTAAGGAACAGCTTGTTGGCCCCTGTAAGAAGAAAGAACACTGACCTTCGAAACAAACTGCCATTTTTAAGATAAAGCAAGTCAAAACAAAACACTGAAATGGAAGTTGTGTTTCTTGCAGGTCTTGCACGGAATAAAGTTATACAGGAGTGTTCTTGTAAATCTTACTATTTGCTGATCCTCCATTTTTCATTGCCTGCAGCTTGCTTTCTGTGCTGTCACAGAACTGCTGTAACAATCATGCTAAAAATGTAGGATTTCTTTATGCTGCTTTTTTTTTCAAAAGAATGTTTAACATAAGAAATAAAGACAGAAATAAAAAGATGTTTGATCTGGGAAATCTGAATTTCAGAATATGGATAACAAAAGTTTGACAAAATTGTTTATAGATTCACATCAGGGAAATCTGGGCCCCTTGACAGGCTGGAGAGGT
>NW_010260841.1:0-239 GCF_000690775.1 Eurypyga helias
GTCTATACCATCCCAGAAAAAAAAAAGTGTCATGAACGAACCCCACTTTGCAGATATTGTCCCTCTGCAGTTCAATGAGGCCTGATCTAGGCCCTGATTAATATATGAATTTATTTTACTGCCACAGATGCAATATGACCCTTTCCAGGGTAAAAAACAACAGATCACAATGGTCCTAAACAAGAAATTGTGATCAAAAACACCTACTGAGACCTATCCTGCAGAATAACAACTCAGAG
>NW_010260842.1:0-2006 GCF_000690775.1 Eurypyga helias
CCCAGCTTCCTTGTAGGCCCCATATATGAGTCATTAAAAGTTGAATGGCAATGAAAGGTGATAAGCATCTGGGTGTGCTGGTTATGTCACATGGTTTAACCTTTCTCTAGAATATTCCACTTGTGTGTAGAAATTACACAATGTCCTTCACATGGTTATGGAGATTCGTTCTCCTCGTGTACAGCCTTTGAACGTGGGACTGTCAACAGATGCTTGCTTTCGTTTTGATAAGCTGAAACACACCACGATAAACCAACACAAGGAAGCAAAGTAAGGTGTTCAACTCAGACTGAGTGCTCGGATTTTCTTTTGTTAATTTCCTGTGTGTGGAGTTCCACTGATCAGGAAAAATGTGCCAGCACCAAGCTAGAATATTTTTCTTCTTACTGGTTTGAGACTTCAGTAAAACATGGCTAATATTCTGCACATAGCTATTATTCTTCTTTAGTATTTTTCTTTTCCACAGAAAAGTAATAAATTTCCTGATTGCTCTAATGTTGTTCTATGTATAAATGAATAGGTTTTAAGGACAATTTGCATGCAATAGCAGAACTTCAAAGAGTATTTTGGAAGCAATGCCAAAGCCTGCTGAGCAATTTCTCCTTGAAGTAGACAGAAGAACTCCATTTCTCACTGATAATTTTAGACATAACACATAGAAGTGCTAACTTTTCACTCTGTTATTGGAATGACAGCCTGTTGAGAGATTTCTGTAACAAAAAATGTACTTTTAGTCTGATTGTATTAATCTAAATTATATTCAGATAAATCAAATGACCGTTAATGTCAAAAGGAGAACATACATAACCAAGTGAAGTAGTACATTCTCATGATTGACAGCGTGATTTTTAAGAAGAGCTTAATATGATTTTTATCTGATTTATCTTTTAATTTTATCCTAGAGAAAGATAATATCTTGGGATAATACAAGGATCACTAGGTGTTAAAAGATTATTTTAGTAGTTTTGACCTAAAACAAACTTGGAACTATTTCAATTTATGCACTCACCTGCTGTGTTTCAGGTCATTAGTCAACATCATTGTATTTTGAGCTGGATTGGAAATTAGAGCTAAGTCAGCATTCAGTAAAATACAATGATTTATGGCAGTCTTGCTATGATAATTTATCCTTTTTTTCCTCTTCCTGCAATAAGAAAATAGTCACTCTACTACATATGTGGTACAAGAGGAAAGTTTTGTTTCTGACGTGTGAGATGTCTGATCTAGTGATTCTACCTGGAAACTTGAAATGCAATAGGTAAGATTTAGCTCTAGCACAGTTTTAGTCTTAGTCAAGGCCCCTCTGTGCCAGTTTTCAGAGTTAAGTCACACAAACACTTGACAGCTTGGAGAACAAGAGTGCTGGTATATTTCTTTCCTTAGTTTCTTCATCATTAAAATAGATTTTGTCATTTTACCTTGATGATAAAATACTTGCTTAGTTTGATTTGGCATTATATTTGGCAATATAATGACATTATATTGTATTTGTTTGTTACCAGTTTCTGTGATATTCTGTTTCCTTTAGATTAGAATTACAGATACTGGACACAATTTTTATAAAGTTAAAGTTAAGATAATGCAAATGCCTTGAAAACTATCAGTGCAATATGTCTTTCTATTATCAGTAACCACTGGGCCTCTCAGCAGGATCGAGAACAAATATGCCATGTACTGCTCAGGCACACGTATATATTTCATCAAAATGAAACGTGAAGTAAGAATACACTTTTCTTGCTGTCAAGGCCATGTGGGTCTTTACACAATGCAGACTTCTCATCAATCTCAAGAAGATTAATCCCTTTTTGCTATTTTGAATTTCCAGCATTGCAAAAATATGTTTCTATAAAACAGTAGAATACAGAAATATAATTAAGTAGAACTGAAAAATGCTGTCTCATAATTAAGTGCATATTCATAGAATCATGGAACGGTTTGGGTTGGAAGGGACCTTAAAGCCCATGCAGTTCCAACCCCCCTGCCATGGGCAGGGGCACCTTCCACTA
>NW_010260842.1:2108-11194 GCF_000690775.1 Eurypyga helias
AGTTTACGCCCATTACCCCGTGCCCAGTCACTACAGGCCCTTGTAAAAAGTGTCCCCCCCAGCTTTCTTGTAGCCCCTTAATGCACTGGAAGGCTACAATAAGGTCTCCCTGGAGCCTCCTCTTTTCCAGGCTGAACAAGCCCAATTCAAGGGCTTGTTATCTAACCTGCTTCAGAATATTAATTTTTTAACATATTTATTATAGAATTGTTCAAAATGGTGTAGTTGTACAGGGTATCATTTTGTGTGTTATAAATGTGTCTATACCTGGACAGTAATGTATTTATGGGAAATTAATACCTTCTGTCCCCATGCTGCATGACAGAAGCCATGTGAACATGCATGCCTGGTTGTAGTTTATATGGAAACAGTGCCTGACTTTTCTTAGAACAGTGAATAATGTTTCTCACGCAAATCATTCAAAAACTACTGGAAAGGGAGTCTAAATTTTGTGAGAGTCGTATATTTTCCTGACACTGATTCTGTGGGAGCGGAGCACCCTAACTAATGCAGATGATGCACAGAGACTATATGAGGGGTTTGGCAGGCTTTTTTCTCTTCTTGAGGAATTTGATCTATAAACAAGCTCCCCATTTCGGAAAAGCTGTAATAGGTAGTTAATATCATGCTTCCATATTTCATAAGCTCTGGATAAATTTGGGGTATGTAATAGCTTGTCTTGAAGAGCAGAGTACACTATTTTTCAGTAATGTGTTTACTGCCAGTCTTTCAACAGTCGTTTGACAGCTCATAAATATATATATGTGTTAGAGACTAGTTTCTGTAGATAATGTATCTTCGTTATTGCATAATATTTGACCCTGAAATAATTTAAATGTACTTGATTGATCTCAGAGTTTTTCTTTGGATTAGGATCACTAATTAGTTTTGCCTTCTGCCATCATGGAATGTGTCTGCCCACATGTCATTGTTTGGATTAGGAGTGAGATTTTTTGGAAGCAAATTTTATGGCTGTCTCCAGTTGCTATGCTTTGCTTTAGCCCAGCTATACACAGCAATCTCAGGACAGATGACCTGATTGAGACTGAAGTGAGTTACATCCCCTTCTGGACAGTCAGGCTCGCAAGCCAGATCAGACCAAGTTTGAAGTGCAGTTCCCTGACATGTAAGAGGTGTGGACCTTTTTTTGCAGTGGGGATTCACTGCAGTACTTGTTAAAGTAGTATAGGCAGTGTGTGCAACTCAAACCTGTTGATGTTGAAGCAAGAGGAAGCTTATTAATGCCTGTCACTTGGGTGATCTCAGGAGGTCAATTTTTATAGCAACATTTCATTCAGAACCTAAACTTAGCAAGATCAGCTCCACCAAGTTTCACTGTGTTTTGGTTACATGTTATCCAAAATGTTACCCAGCGTAACTGCTTTGATGCAGTTCAGCCCTTCTGCATCCAAAGAATTAACAGGTTAATTTTCAACTAACTAATTTTTAAGATTACCTGTGATTTTTTTTTTTTTTTAAACTCTGTGAATGTCATGACTAGGTTTTTTGTTTGTGTAGTTATTAACTACAGCATGTTGAATTTGGTAACACTGATGCTAACAGAAACCTCCTACTGGAAATATATCAGCACTACTTCTCTTTGACATCTCCTTTGTCCTGTGATGGTACCTAATCTTAGTGCTTAATAGTTAAAAAGTTAAAAATAGTTGTAGTAAGGAAACAGGAATGGTGTATGGCTGAAATGACACCTTCTTTCATACAAGCTGTTTTGCTTTCTTTAAGTTAGACAGCTGAGCTTTGCCCACCTTCAACTAAGACACATGATTCATCTATGAACAGCAAAGATCATCCTACACTGAAACTCATAAATATATAAAATAACTATTTAGGACTACATGATTCAGCGCTCTTGTAAATGAGGAATAGTTATGGGCAATACTAAGCCTGTGAAAGTGGATGATAGTGTTCATTATAGAGAACATAACAAAATCTGTAAATTCAATAGTGCATTCCAGGAATTCTACCCTGTGCTTGGCTCATGAAACAAATCATATATTTTAAAGTCTTTTCATGTGGCTAAACTGACTTGGCTAATAATGAAAATAAAATAAAGGATGTGTGAAATTATTCTGGGGATTTATACTCACTCCAAGGTCTTGGATGGTGTAACTAGTAACTGGTAAATGAAAGAAGTACAAGTAAAACAGCAATTTAGTTTATATAGTCTTATCATCTGACAGCTATAGTATTTTCTCTTTTAAAAAAAATGTTATTGATAACTTGCAACAATCTGAAGAATTAGGATAGTCCTTAATTAGTTGTGAAACTGCTGAATATGTATTATTTAACCAAGGATACAAATGAGTGAAGGAAGACCTTCATACTTAAGTGTTATCAAGGAAAGATTCAGTGGGATGTGAGGATACATCAGTTTGCTATTTCATTTAAGGGTTCCTAAAGTACCTGCAGTAATAATATACCTTCACAGGACAAGCCACATTTTACTTCTTGCTTCTGACTGGGAAAGCTGCAAGCTTAAACAAAAGCCATTTGTTTTACTTCCTTTTTGCCCCAAGCTCCTTAAGACTGATAGCTATATAATGAAATAAGTAAGTAAATAAATAAACAAACTAACTTTACTCTGTAGAATGCCTGTTGTCACTCATTAAAATGAACTTGAAATATGGCTTATCAATTAGTGTGTTTTGGTGTATAGAAAAGGTATTTTCTTGCCAGTCCGAGGACAACTGGCAAATTCTTAAATCTCTCAGAATGCTTTCATAATTACCTTGTCATGGTGAGGACTAGCCCTGTGGAGCTGTGTTTCAAGACAAGTCCCTGGCATAGTATGTCATTACAATGTGAGCTTACAAGAACAGTTTAGAGAGACAATAAACTGGTGAAATTGCATTTAAATATGGGGTTTTTTAAAACTGTGGTTTCTAAACTGTGACATTGAATCAATTTTTTTAAAAAGAAGGTACTGAGATAAGCACCAGCTAAATTAGTCCTTAAGATTATATTTTATACCTCACTGCCCACTTACTAGGCTTTTAATTAGGCTTTGGGTGTGTATTTGGTAAGACAGTAACTGAAATAAACAATGCAAAAGTTACTCATGCTACTTGACATCCTTGAGGTGGCAGTGCAAGCAACCTGAGATTCTTTCCTAAATGGAATAATGCTTAGCTGTATGAGGAAATTGTGGCAATGTTGAAAAACTGTGTCTTTTGAGATTTAAGCATTGAATGGAACAATTAGTTTTTAATTATTTCTTACAATAGTGGTAGAGATGTGTGAATACAGCAATTAAAAGGGAAACCATTCTTCCCCTTATCTTTTTTTCTTGCATTAACTTTCCATAAAAATGAGAAATTATGATTCCAGTCAAACCTAAAAGCACTGATTTCCTTTGGATTCTCCCTTTCGTGTTATCGTTTATCTTTTCTGTTACCATTTCTCTTCAGTTTGGTGAAGTTTTTTTACATAGTCCTGAAGCGTTTTACTGCAAAACTGAAAGACTCATTTATATGGTTTTTCTAATCCCATTAAAGCAAACTAGTGCCAAAAGAAATGTCAACAAACAAACCCCTAAAATAATGTATTACACTAATTCATGTTGTAAATGTAGAGGGCTGTCATATAGCTTGGATTTGTTTTGCAATACTTCTGATGCAAATTTGTGAGAGTTGAAACAAGCATATCTGCTGGGATAAAGTGGTCAGAGGAACCTTCAAGTTTTACGGCAAGGTCACAGCGTAGGGATGGAACAGTTGGAATACAAGACTGAGAGATGGATAATGGAAAAATCTGAAGTTACAGTTCTATGTAAGAGCTCCTTAGATTTATTGTTTTGAGTTACAGCTGCTAGAACTTCAGATTTGCTTATTGCAAATTATGTAAAAGCATAATTGAAATTATGAAACATTTCAAATGAATCAGTTTGACAAGGAGATAAATGAAGAAATGAAAACCCATATTGTCTTTCTCCCATCTGATTCTCTTCTTTTCTCACAATTTGCTACAAGTGATCCACATAGTAAAAATCTCATGTATGGAAACTACTTCTTTGAAGAAGAAGAAATGACTTCTTTCTTTGCTTTTATACTGAAACATATAAGCTTTTCCTCCAGATTCTTTATGTGTTTGCTTAGAGATATTTGTATGGATTTACTGATGTTATGTATCTCCCTTACACATTACCATATTCTAATAGTTTCTGAGAACTGATGGGATTGAAGAGGCACAAATCAAATTTAGTTAACGAGAGTGGTGAGGGTGGATGGGGGAGGGCATGGAGGACTGAAAGCATGTGTTCTAAATCAGCACCAGATTCAGCATTTCCTGATTAAAATCTTGCATGGAGAAATATCTGGGTTAAATTTATAAATGATGCTGGAAGAGTGGGATAAATTACTTGAAGAAGATTGAAGGAGTAGGCTTGGGTTCTGTTTACACCTCCACTAGTGGAATGAAGAACAACACAGGATTTGTTGTGATTTAATATAAAAACTGAACCCAAACAGTTAAAGAAATATTTCAAAGCATATTCAGTTCCAGACTGCCTCTTAAAAGCATTCTTTGTTAAATCAAATATTTAGGTATATTTTATCAACAGTATCATGTATTTATTTTATTTTTCTGTTTTGTAAATAATTAAATCTTCACTAGTACTTTTGTACTTTTCTAGGAATAGGATACTTAACTAATAAATCTGCTAACTAGAAAACGGGGGAAAAAAATAATAGTTTATCCTGTTGAAAAAAACATTCCAAAATAATTATAGTAGGAATACTCTACAGTAGGAAAGCCATAAGACATAAGATTAAATTTGAATTACCCTTTACCATTTTGCTCTTGTTATTCCTAAATGAATATTCAGGGAAATAAGAATACTTCAAACACATTAAAATGAATAATAGAAAATGAATCACAGAATCACATAATGGTTTGGGTCAGAAGGGACCTTAAAGACCATCCAGTTCCAACCCCCCTGCCATGGGCAGGGACACCTTCCACTAGACCAGGTTGCTCCAAGCCTCATCCAGCCTGGCCTTGAACACTTCCAGGGATGGGGCATCCACAGCTTCTCTGGGCAACCTGTTCCAGTGCCTCACCACCCTCATAATAAAAAAAAAGTATTTATATGTCCAATCTAAATCTACCTTCTTTATATTAAAACTGTCGTTCCTTGTCCAGTCACTAGAGGCCTTGTTAAGTCTTCCTCTGTCTTTCTTGTAAACCCTCTTCAGGTACTGAACGGATGCCATAAATTCTCCCAGGAGTCTCCTCTTCTCCCAGATGACAAAGCCCAACTCTCTTCACTTTTCCTCATAGAAGAGGAGGTATCATTTTTGTGGCCCTCCTCTGGACTCACTTTTCCAGGTCCATGTTTCTCTCATGCTGAGCACTCCACAGCTGGATGCAGCACTCCAGGTGGGGTCTCATGAGAGCTGAGCAGAGGGGGAGAATCCTCTCCCTCTCCCTGCTGGCCATGCTGCTCTGGATTCAGTCCAGGACACAGTTGGCTTTCTGGGCTGCCAGCGCACACTGCAGTGTCCTGTCCATCTTTTCATCCACCATGTTTCCTAAATTTTTTTTTTTTTTTAAAAAAAGCAACTCCCAGCATAACTTATCTTTCTGTTAACACAGAAGTTCAAGCCTTCTTCTTCAAAATGTAATTCAACTTTCCTTATCCTAACCAGTCTATTTAATTTTTCTATGAAAGATACCTAAGTACGTCATTTTGCACATAGTTGGTGATGGTTGTTACAGCTTCTCATTAGTTTTTCTGGCCTCTGAAACATATTACTAAAGATCAGGAAAAATTTATTGAAGGCTCAAGATTTCTCATGACCCACTATATAAAACTAATGATCTTTGATCTTACCCTGTATTTCTGTTGCAGTGCTTCAGAATAAAATTTTCATTTTACCTTTTAAATGTTGCATGCTTGCACTGCATGCCTTGGAAAGATAAAGGAAAGATTTTTTATCTCATGTTTCATTTTTATTTGCTCTGACTCTTACTTGCTGCTCTGTAAAGAAGGCGACAGACCTAGAATTTTTATGTATCTGAGACTACAGTTTGAGGCATCAATGGATTTGCAGAATGTCCAAGCCATTCATAAAATCTTGAAGGCTTTTTAGCCCTTCATTGTATTTCCTCTTTTGTCCCCTGAAAGTGTAACATTTGAGGTATTGATCCATATTCTGAGCTGAGAAGAATGTTGTAGTTTCATTCTGCTTTGCGATACCACGTAGATACCAAGATTAGTAAGCACTGGTTGTCATCTCCATGAACAACTCCAAGAGCTCAAGAAAACTTGTCTCATTCTTTTCTGCTTAAATTCCTTGTGGGACTGAGTAGAAACACCATGAGGCTATGCTGTTGAAAAAAAAAAAAAAAAGTATTAAAAGTAGGTATGAATTTGAGGAGAAATATATTACAGCTTATTGTAACAGCAATCAACTCCATCACAGAAAGCATCAAAGAAACCATTGTACCCCCAGAGAAAAAAAGTTTAAGTTGTCTTTATGTTATGAATAAATATTTCAAGCAGTAATGTATATATCAAATTTATCAAATTCCTTTTAAAAATATTTTTATTGGAATATTGATGCCTGATTTTTATCAGTTTGTATATGGTTTAGGAATTTTGAATAAACCATTTAAGGAAATTATTTAAAAGGAAATGCGGATTTTTTGAGCTGAAAATATACTGCTGGCATTTTCTTCATTTTCAGTTCTTCAAAGATTTGGTCCCTTGGATCTGAAGGGAATTCACCTGAGACAAGTTCTCCATGGGGGTGTAAGAGAGTGACTCTGAGTATATGCATAATTTGGTTTCTAAGTATTGTTAAAGAGTCAGAAGCAAACTCATGGTTGCAACCAATAGTATGTTCAGGATTGAACTCAGTATAAGGAGTTTTCAAAAGAATTATGAGCTCTTTCGTCATATTTTATGACCAGTATGAGTAATTGTAGAGTTTAAACGGTAATGTAGCCAATCTTACATCGTTAATTTCAATACCGATGAATTTCTTTCTTCAGTTTCCTGCACTGCTTACTAGTAGAAAAGACTAGGACCTTTTTCCTCAAACCTTGCTCATTTCAAAGATGCGATATAAATTGAATATCACAACGAGTAAAATTATCCTGGGCATGAACTTGTGCAAAGTGGGGCTTTTATCATAATTTTGAGGAAGATGTTTGGATAGGGCAGTGTGAGTTCTCTAACAGTGTCGTACTTGAGGTGGCCTGTTCAGCAAAAAAGATGAGGTAATCAGAATCTATCATCAGAGCTTTGTCTGTGAAAGTGCAGTTGGTTATAGAGGCAGGAGAAAGAGAAAGGAGCATAACTGAATAATGTTTAATTTTCTCTTGCTTTGTACCCCTGCCCCCAAATTAAAAAAATAAAAGAGTGAGTTTTGAGTGTTTCAGGTTTTATGTGGCTAGTCCTATATAATTCCCATAAGGCAAAAGCCAAACATTTTTTTTTTTTCCTTTTACTTTTCACTCTCTTATTCCTCCAAAAAATTTTACTTGTAGTAAATTGTACATTGTACATTCCTGTACAATGTATGCATTTTTATTTCTTACACCAAGCAGTATAATACATTGCTGGAGTTAGTGCTGCATTTTCAATAATTTGGTCCAGCTCAGGAGAGAAGGGATTGTGTGTGGCAGAGGATGTGGGACATCTGTAGCCAAAGAAACAAGAGGTATTTTATAATTTTTTTTTTTTTCCAGTAGATTATACTGCACAGAAGAAGATAACCTGTGAAAAATCATGAAAGGATGAACGTGCTGATATGAGTCTTTGACCCTAACTATAGGAGTGACCTTGTGTTATTTTATGTTAAATATATATGGCTGTTCCCATCTAAATTTAAGACAACAGTATCCCAGCCTTCCTCAAGTGCAGTCTTAACATTTTTACAATTTGAGATTGGTCAAGACAGACAGTAAAGCCTGAAAAATCTAAGGGTTTCCACACACTTTCAACTCAGATCCTATTTGTTTTTCTCTTCCTTTTCTTGACCAGCTATTTTAGTTGTAAATTTGGTAGTGGACATACCGAGATACTGCTTGAATACTCTGTAGGCTGAATTTGCTCCTTCCTATAGAGAGAGAAATGCACCGCAAGGCCATTAAGCGTTATTAATCTGGTTGGTGGTGTAGGATGATTTTGAAATTGAATTGAGGGGCATTATTTGAGGAGAATCACCAAGTTTTAGCCAGTTCCTCGTTGCCTGAAGCTGTGCTGGCAAACTCTGAACTTGAACTCTGTCTGCGGATAACTTGTAAAAAATTAATGGGTTTTAGTCCATTTGCAGGAGCTGTGGGTCAGAGGTCCCTAAGGGGGAGGAGGACTTAACCTAAGAGAAGGATATATTGGTAACGTTCCTTTGGAAGCAGGTAGCAGGCAATAGGAGTGGATAACCAGGTGGAAGTGTCAATTTTGAACATGTAAAAGACCTACAAATAGAGGCTGCCCACAAGTAGTAAGGAGAGAGCGGTAACTCAAAGAAGCTGATTGCAGGCTTCCTCTGGAAGCAGGTTGTCTCATCTACCCCATTCTGACGTATATCAGACAGGCAGGTTAGTGGAGAGGGTCTTTTTCTTGAGCTCTGTTCTCATTCTGGTTCTGCTTGCTGTTTTGATTAATACCATGATTCATGGAACAAGAAGGTATACTTTCTAAACCTGTAGATGACAAGAAGTTGGGAAATATCGCAGGTGTGCTGGGACCAGATTTCCAGCTGTTCTTAAAGAAGAGAAATTGCTTGAAAGAAATACAGGACAATTCACCAGAGACAATTTTAGTGTACTGCACTTAATCATGAATAGCCAACTCCGCAAATACAAATAGCGGGCAGTTCTGTAGAAAACGGCCATAGTGGGTCATAAGCGTGAGCAAGAATAATGAATTAAATACCTTTTTTGATATATAAGCAGAAGAACAACCAGCAAGTTATGTAAATAATCCTGCTTTCCTCAACATACCTAATGTTTTTTGGTTGGGCTATGAGGTGCTGGTTTTGGGAACTACATTAAGGAACAAAGCTATAAGGAAGCACTGTAACAGTTTGCCAAGGGATGTGTGCTGGATTCAGCCAGGA
>NW_010260843.1:0-20376 GCF_000690775.1 Eurypyga helias
CTCCAACTGGTCTATATGCTTCTTACGTTGAGGGCCCAGGAGCTGGATGCAGCACTCCAGGTGGAGTCTCACAAGAGCAGAGTAGAAAGGGAGAATCCCCTCCCTCGACCTGCTGGCCACACTTCTCCTGATACAGCCCAGGACACAGTTGGCTTTCTGGGCTGCCAGCACACACTGCTCACGTTCAGCTTTTCATCCACCAGTACCCCCAAGTCCTTCTCCACAGGGCTGCTCTCTATCCACTCTCCACCGAGCCTGTACTTGTGCTTGGGATTGCCCCAACCCAGGTGCAGGACCCTGCCCTTGGCCTTGTTGAACTCCATGAGGTTGGCAGTGGCCCACCTCTCCCGCCTGTCAAGGTCCCTCTGGATGGCATCCCTTCCCTCCAGCGTGTCGACCGCACCACACAGCTTGGTGTCGTCGGCAAACTTGCTGAGGGGGCACTCAATGCCGTCATCCATGTCACTGAGAAAGATGTTGAACAGCACAGGTCCCAACACTGACCCCTGAGGAACGCCACTCGTCACTGATCTCCACTCGGACATCGAGCCGTTGACCACCACTCTCTGAGTGCGGCCATTAAGCCAGTTCCTTATCCACCATGTGGTCCATCTATCAGCAACCATGCTGTTACTTGATAAATAAATGGAACAATAACTTTCTTAGCTTGTTACAAAATCACTGAGAGGATGCACTTATGCAGCAAAAATTCTTAATTTCCCGAGAGCAAGTTGAAGTTGATCTTAGCACTGAAACGACTTGTTTCATTGCTGTCAAGAGTTATGGTTAGCCATTTCCTTTACATAACCACATTTAATATCAAAATGTTGCCACTGTTATACTTCTCTGAATGGTAATTTCTGACCTTTGTTGCCTCAGTGCTTGAAAATGTGACTGCCTACTCCAGGAACCAAAACATTTGAAAGCAAACTAAACCCTGCATATTATTTATGTTAAATGTCAAAGATGAGTCTCAGTTCCTTGAATCTGTTCCTCTCCCACCTTTTGCATGGCAAAGATTGTACACAGGAGCATCTTCTGTGTCCGCATTACCTCAGACGAATGAGGCCACGGTCACAGCTGCAAACAGGACAGTTCTTTACTGTGCCAGTCATTTAAAAGAATTAATATCAAATGAGAACCTGACAGTATGTTCTGATAGACAAAATAATAGGGAATGATGGAAAAGACATTTCCTCAGCAACCTGTAATTAGATAGAATATTTCCAAATGGCACAGAGGGAATAATTTCACACTGGCAAGGGAAGAAGATGACCCACAAAGTCTCTCCTATTAGAATACTGAATAATTTATTCACACATCCCTTTTTTGGGGAACCTTTTTCAGGCAGCCTTTTTCATCTAGAAAAAAACCCAAACAAGCCCAAAACAAGAAGAGCCAGTATGTGTGCCATTTTATTTTTTGGTTGTTTTAACATGTGTGTTCCCCCTTTCTCCTCCTCTTTTATATATATAAAAGCCAAACTTTAGTATTTCTTAGTTAAAAAAAGTAATTATTTTCATTAGAAAAAACTTCTTACAGGTACACTGAACGGGCAAGAATAACAGAATCCAGACTAGATTCCTAGAAGACACTGAAAAAATATAATGTGAATCAGAACCCATATCATTTAATGTGCCTTTTCTTTTTTCCTCACGGATGATAAATATGCTTAGTCCAGGCATTATGTCTGTCAAGAAGAGGACAGAAAGTAACTGGGTATGAAAAATTGTGTATATATAAACTACCAAAATGACAGGTCATACTACCTCGACATTGCAGATGTGCAAAACATGAAACACCATCACCAAAGTATCCACAGTAATTTCTCAAATATGCTTAGAAATACTGACGTAACAGCCCCAAGATGTATTAAATGGTGATCGTCCCAACATTATGAAGCTTAACTTGAGCATTCATCTTACAGCTAGGATGGAAACCCAACTTAAAAGCAAAACACAAAGATGACCCTCAGCCCCAGAGAGCCTACAGTCTCCTTACTGACAAAGGCTAAATTAGGAGGGTCAATTCAACAAAAAAGCATCATTAAGGATAGAGAAACTATTCTTCCCTCAGCAGCTGACCAACTAGTGTAACCAAACACCATTTTGCCATCAAAGCAATAGCAGGATCACAGCCCTTGATGTCAGCAGAACAGACCTTGGCCTGTTCAGGGATCTGCTTGGAAGGGAAGCTAAGGAAGACAGTCCTAGAGAGAAGGGTCCAGGACAGTAGTTTGATTTTCAGTGATCACCTTCTTTAATTCTGGTACATGGGTAATCAAGTAAAGATGGCAGGAAGCCAGCACAAATGAACAAGCAGCTCCTGACTAAACTCAAGACAAAAAGGAAGACACAAGGTGGAAACAGGGTCAAGTGACCCAGGAGGAATAGAGAGACACTGTCTTAGCACAAAGGGATGGGGTCAAGAAAGCCAAAGCCCACCTAGAGTAGAACCCACAAGGGATTTGAAGACCATCAGGGGCTGCTACAGGCAAATGAAAGCAGCAAATGAAAGATGACAGAAAACGTGAGCCCACTGCTGTGGGTGTGGTCAGCTGGTAAAGGACACAGATAAGGCCAAGGTACTCAATCCTTCCTTTGCTTTGGTCATTACTGGGAAGATTTGCCTTCAAGATTCCCAGGCCTGTGGAGAAGTCTGGATCAAGGAAGACTTACCTGAAGGAGAATCAGATCAGGGAACATTTCAACAAGCTGGACTGACAGTAAGCCCATGAAGCCTGAGGGGATGCACCCACAAATGCTGTGGAGGCTAGCCAATGTTATTGCAAAACCATTCTTGATGACCTTTGAAAAGTCATACTGGTCGAAAAAGGTTCATAAGGACACAAAGAAGGCAAGGTTGTTGAGTCTCCGTTCCTGGGGATATTCACAATCCAAGTAAACATGGTCCTGAGCAACAAGGTCCTGCGCTAGCTGACTGTTTTGCACAGGATTGTTGGCCTAGACAACCTCTGAAGGTACATTCTACCCTCAACCATTCTGTGATTTTGTCATCCAAGAAATTCATTTGACATGGCAGTGGCAAAGATCAATTTTGGCCAAGTGACAGAATAAGTTCTGGCTGCAGCATGTGTAAGTATGGAAGAGTTAACTGGGCTTCAGGAACATTTAGGGGACAGGTCACCAGCTTCCATAGAGTCCAACTTCAATGGACAACCAGAGTTGGTGTAACCAGGACCTGCAGCTCACGGTCACAACACCATACTAGCAAAGCAAGCTGATTTAAGGCCAGGATGGGGCCAGCTTAGCTCTAGGCACAGGACATGGCACTGTGCCAGAAGTGGAGTAAAACAGTTAGTACTTTCAAACTCTCTGCAGTCTGGACTTCTAGACTACGTTGTAGGAGCCCAGCACCTCCTAGATGCGACGAGGGTGTCAGCAACAAACGTTATCTGTCCTAACGGCAGCTATGAAACGACTCAGCCAGACTGACAACTACATTCTAGCTAGCCAGTGTTAAGCAAACTAGATATGTACTCCTAACCAAAAGCACCCCTCAAACCTCTCCCACCCACGACATCAATAAGCATGACATTTCATTCCTTCTACAGAACTTAGGTGTATGAACCAGGATCAGCAAGTTGCATACACTGACAACAGATAATAATTTTCTGTGAGAGGGGAAAAAAAAAAAAAAACCAAAACAACCCACAACCAAAAAACACCACAAAAACCCAAAACCCACCCACCAAACTAAAACCAACACACCCAACTCCCCTACCTCCCAAAGAAAAAACTTGTATCAGCTTACTCCTTTCTTCTGATGTGTGGCCAGATGTAGCCTTGCCCGTCTACCTGCTGGTTAAACTAGTGGTTAGAGCACTCTCAGAAAGCAGGAGAAATAAATCCAGGTCTAGGTCTTTTACCACCCAGGATATTCCTCTACTTTCCAGAATCTTGGTTTAAGAGGTCTAGATTCAACAGGACTAATAGCAACTCTCCCCTCTGCCCCACAAAAATTCAACAGACAGGGTAATAAGGACACGTCTGTTATCTCAACTACTTCACATGTAGCCCTGTGTGCCACAAAGAACAATCAGTGGACTAGAAATTTTTAGCCTTCCAGTCCTGTAAAAGGAAGTATTAACTTGAAACTCTTAAAAAAATTTTTAAAATTAAGACAAAAAGGCTAGAGTGGTCTAATGCAACAGAAATACAATTTCAAGTGAGAGAGAAAATCTAATACGCTAGTTCAAGAGAAAGACTGCTACATTAGCATCCATTAAAATCTAATTCTAAGAGAAATCTGAGAAAAAACAAGATCCTTGCATACTTATTTGAGCTCTATCCACAGATCACATGTGGATTAACACTGGAACTGAAAACAAAGTCAGCCATGGTGTGAAGTTGCTGAAAAAGATGAGGAAAATTCCATTTTGCTTCAAGGAAGAAAAAAGCAGACAGTTGCTTTGAGTAACTTCAGAAGTTTCCTTTCAGAACAGATAAAACATCACTCAGAAAATAACCCGCTGCAGACTGATAGAGAGAAGGAAAGGGAGGGGTATCAGGAAGTCAGCTAGGACCATTAAGAACTGTCATATATTATTGCTATATATAGTTCCAGACTGCTTGGGGTTTTTTAAAGCTTTTTTTTTTCCCCCCTCCTAATGCATTCTTTTCATTCAAATCACTTGTTAAGACAAGCTTGAATTATTTGTATGCCTAACTCTGTGCTGTGTAAGCATGGTCTGAAAGCAACTTGAAGGGCAGGGAGCACCCTGTTTGTCACGGAAAATGGTCTTAACATATGCATACACCAAAAGCTTAACTTTCAAAATGGTATTGTCACAACTCTTGGGGCTTTTTTAACTTGCAAGTGTCAGTTCAAAGGCTAACAATGACAACTGCCTGACTGAAGACTACATACATACTCCCACACATACTAGGACAATGTATGATCAGTCCTTGGCAACCATAAAAGGAAGAACACTGTTGTGTTTGAACAATATATCACATATATTTTACAGTGACCTATGTCCTGGTCTTGTCTATAACCCATGGTCTTCAGCATCTCTCCTGAAAAAGAAGATAGCAATTTGAACCCTTTCAGGTGATATCTGACTTCCTGAATTACCTAAATCATCACATTGTCCTGCAAAATGGATTTCTCCATCCTCGCTATGAATGGAGTGTATTACACTTGGCAGAGACCCTGGTGTCTGTGACAGGCATGCTAGCAATTGACACCAAAGAATAAATTCAATACTATGTCCTAATGCTCAAATGAAAACATTTCAGCACATACTTTGATTCTTAAGTTTAGGCACTGCAGGAGGATTGTGTTATACATGCTTCAAACTTGAGACTGATTTCCTGGGCTTGTTTAGAGCTGTAATTGTAACATGCATCTCTGTTTACTTGTTCCTGGACCTTCTGTGGACTCCATCTATAACATACCAGACAACCTTGTCCTTTGAAGTGCCTAGATGGTACCAAACAGTGTATTTCCCACTACAAAAAAAAAAAAGCAAGCACTTACTCTTAGGCCAAGAAATTCCAAAGGAGTAGCAAGACAAACTAGCAAAAAGGGATGCCATTTTTAGTTTGATAGCACACAGTATGAAGTTACAAAATAATAAGTGTGAATCCCCAAGTTCAAGGCACACCTCAGTATTTATGACAAAAAGTACCTAAACCCATACTTCACTGAGGCAGAAATCTTGTCTGTTGGATCTCTTAGATGAAACCTATAATTCCAGGCAGCTCTAAGTACAAAGTCTTTTACAGCATACCCAGATCTCCTTACAGCATAATGAAAAACATAACGTGAACAGCTCACTTTTTAAAGCACTATGCTGGTAACACACACACACACAGAAGCATTCATAAACTGACTGATTGGTTAACACAAAGCACTTGATCTTCATTGCCAGTTTCTGCTAACTAGTTTAAACTCTGCTCCCCCACCTCCTTCATTCTCATTATGAAAGGCAAATTCCAAGATAACTAAGAGTCCAAACCCCACTCTATTCAAGACAGAGAAAAAAAAAAAGAATAAATTCAGTCAAAATTATTTTTAGCTCCAACCTCTGAAACAGAACAGTAATTACAGCCTGAGGTAGTAAAATGAGCATGCAGAATAAAACGAGAGGACTAGCTCTTTAGAAACTCAGCACTGAGTGGGCACAAGGCAGCAGCATAGTGTTAAATATTTATCAGACGCATAACCTGGTCAGTAATCCTTCAGCAAAAGCTCTAAATATTTGAATTCACCTTTCTGGACCCCTGAGTTGGCAGGTTTATCCACAACAATTCTATGCAGAACAATAGGTGCTAATAATTGCAGGGTGGGGGAGGATTAAGGAAAAAGGTATTAGTGACTTAATACCCAGATACCATGTTTTCTAGGGAACAATACTCTGATGGTTCTACTGTGGTAATGGAAAGCTGAAAACATTATTCTCTGGAGCTGAACAACACACCGGTTTTATCAGACTACTCTCATTACTTCTACAGGTGAGGCTAGGAAGTTTGTCCTCTCTGTCACCAGAGAGAAAAAAAAAAAAAAAAAAAGAAAAATCTTGAAGTTTTTGCTTTCCATTATTTCATGCCAGCACTGAACTAGGAACAATTCAGTTAGGGCTTTTTGTCCAGAGCTTTTCTGGGGGAGGAAATGGAAAGCAAATGCTTCCACAGTGTAGTTAAGAACCTCACCAGGTATCCCCCCAGAGTCCAAAATAACTTGAAGAGAATTGGAATACCAAGTTGTTCTTCACATGAGGAAGCATTAATTCAGGCTTTAAACATTAATAGAAGAGTTTGTACTGCAGAGACAACTCAGTTGAACATAAGGTGATGGCAGTTTCTAACCAGAACTGACAATTCATGTTACTATTACCAAGGACCACTCGGAACACCATGTGGAACACCTGGGAGCTAAGTGTCAATGACTCAGCAACAGAGAAAAGCTACACGCTTATAAGAAAAATCCTTACAGCCTAGTATTACCTGAACTGGCTACACCTGTACTCTAAAACCCTAAAGATCCTTGAATTGCATTCCCTGTGCTCCCCAGACTGCCTACTTTTTCCTCTTTTGAATTTAGCACTTATTTAATACAACAGCTACTGTAAAATGTGAAAGGTATGTGGCATATAGGCCCATCTCTGGGAATTACAGCTGAGAAAGCACGTAAGTTTTCAGACTGGCAATAATGTAAAGAAAACCATTACAGATACTTTAATACCACTGGGTATTTAAACTATGGTACACAAGATCAGCTTAAACAGCTTTTTACATACAAATGCATCAGAATCCTTTTTTATACACTATTTACATAAATATCTATTGCACAAACAAATCCTACATGCTCACAAACTGAACTGTGGCTTACTCTGAACAAAGAAGTCTTCAGAAATATACAAAAAGGTGTTTGGCCTTCACTGCTCAACAGGTCAATCCTAGTCAGACCTTCTCCCCCACCCCTCTTTATTTACCTCAGGGTGAATAAATATAAATACAACTTCTTCATAGCCATGCTCAAGTTATGCTTTTTTTAGCTGAATTCTGTAGTCCCTCCTTATGCTTCTTGTATCCACCACCACAATGTATTCCAATCTTTACTCCCTTCCATCAGAGGTTTAAATACAGTACCTGGACAGTTCTTAGCTTATTTACAGCTGTGATGGTCCTGCAGAATATAGTTTCAGGCCTTATACTTTCCTTTAAGCTTAGGGACAACACGTAGTAAGCTGACTCTATGCTATGCTTATCAGCTTTCCCTCTGAAATGGCTATGAGACAAGATAAATTGATTGCAGTACGCTTGCTCTGAAAAAGACAGGAAGCTGCTACAGCAGTAGACTGTAGTGAAAGCCATGTATTCATCAATTCTAGAGTACTCCTAACTGTGAGACAGAGTGCAGGTGTTAGCCAAACTTACTTCTTGTCACTGTATAAACTAGTTTACTTACTTAATACAAGTATCTGGTAGAAACATCTGAATAACTTTCCAAGGGTAGGTACACAAGTTTAACATAATTCTTCCTTTGGATGAAAGTGTGTGTGGGTTCCCCTCCCCCCACCCCATACATTCCATCACAACTGAGTGCTGGAATACAGTGTTTACAAGGTTCTGGGCTTTGTGGGGCTTTTATCTGGGCTTTTATTCTTTTTCCTTTCCCCTTCCACTGTGTAAAGGAAAACTGGACATGACAACACAGCAAGGTATCAACATCTTAAAAATGTAAGGCACAGTCCAACAAAATAAACTTTTATTGAATGCAGCCTTAAGCATTCTGTTTTGTTTAAGGGAACAGTGCTTCACCCCCAAGAGAGATTTCCTTTGACAATTTCTAAAAGCTGTATTTCAGTTACAGAAATATTTCTCGTGTCAAGAAACACCCAACTTCCTAATTCCAGAAAAATTTAGACTAAAGTGCAACTAAGTCCTTCCAAATGATGATAGCTTTCAGTAGGCACTGGAATGACAAACCTGCAAATTCTTTACAGCTGCTGGGTACAACGTTATGTTAATTCAAATTTTATACTAACCCATCTAGTGTTGTTCTTGGAGAATCATATAAAAAGTGGCATTTAAGAATAAACAAATGCAGCTTAAAGAGCAGTTTATCACCATTTTTTAAAAAAATCTTAATGGCAACCTGCATATTGAAATACCATTTCCACAGTATGTCAGCTAGCAGAGGCTTAGTCCAATAATTTAAAACTTTAGAAAGGAATGTCTTTTGGTTCTGAATGCAGATCATAAGTCATCATGTCCAGCAGGTGAGGGCTCAGTTGTTTCACTCTCTACTTCCTCTCCTGTGAAATTAAGTATCATAATTAGAATACACATATACCAACAAAAAAATGCCTATTGTCAAAAATTTTAAGAGAAACCGAAATCAACGTATTTATCAAGACCAGAGATGCAAAAATAAACCCCACACATTTCAAATAAACTGGTATGATATTGTTAGTGGAAGAAAAAAGCAGCACAGCTATTTCCATTCTAAGCTTTTGTGTTGAGCTATTCGCAGTGAACTTTCTCCTTTCCACATTATCTGTCATAATAAATTCTGGTATTCGGAAATAAAAAGCAAGTATTACTCAGAATTATTTTCTATAGTGCAAACTGCTCAATTCAAAAGTTAAAAGAGCCTTTAAAGAAGCCGAGCAATTTTATTACACTGGTAAAAATATTAATCTAAGAAAAAAGCTAAGCCAATATTTCAGCTTTTCATCTTGCTTTTGTTCTCATAAAATGTCAGGCCACATTAAAACACACAGTAAGTGACAGCCTGAGTATCTGCACGGGAAAAGTACATAACTGATTTCAAAGAACCAATAACAGTGAGTACTGAGAGTGTAAGGTCTGAAATGAAAGACTAAGCAGCAATACTACATAGATCTTTACAACTTACTAGTACAAGATGAAAAATCAGTCAGGGGTGAGGGGGGTCAGAACAAAAAACCCACACCAGCTAAGTAGTAGGGAAAAGAAAAAAAAAAAAGTATGAAATTGAACGTCTCATCTATTCTCCTGCAACCTGTATTGCAAAATAATCCTGCCTTTCCCTTTGGAATTGTAAAAAGAAAAAAAGCCTAGATGGAGTAAGGAAACACTAATGAACGTAATTCTGTCCATAATGTGTCATACCAACTAGTGCAAATGACACTTGAATTTCTTGACTGAAGGTATCGTTTAAGTCAAGCTAAACATTTCCCTAATACAGAAATACAGATGTCTTCTCCATATTCACCTTCACACAGGCTCTTACACTTTTGTGATCATGAAATAATCAAATTAAGCTTGCTCACCCAGCAAACAGAATTCTGCTTAATTTTCTGATATTTCAGTAAGTTGAAGTAGCTTGTATGCTATCACATAAATCCTTATGTCATAATTAATGATAAAGAAATCAAGGTCTTCCTCCTCCCTACTTTCTATGGGAGCAGTAATTGGCTAGTTCCCTTATGTAAGGAAGCTAGACACTTAAGTGATTTACAAACACAACCTTGAGCTAAGCAAAACACCATCAGTGACAGAACAGGACATTTAGAAAATGCGCTGTCTTTAAGTAAGAAAGCATTCATGGCAGACCGTGGCCCATGCCACAAACTACTTGACACAGAGCACAGCTGCAGGAAGAGGAGAAGTTATACAGAACATTTTACAAAAGCAACTAGACCCTCAGAGAGAAATACAATTCCAAGTTGTTGATATAGCATATTTAAAGAAAACAAAAAGTCATTGAAAAGCCACTTGCCTGTTTTTACAGTTTGAACACACGTTCCATCTTTATCTTCAAACCCTTCTGAACATACACACTTGTAACTACCTGAAGTATTCACACAGTCTTGATTCTCTTTCACACACATCTTTTCAGGAAGGTTACATTCATCTATATCTAGAGATTGGGAAAGAGAAGAGTTCACTGCTGATATATTGTTATAAAACTTACATGTGCTCAGTCGTAAAAAAAAATTCTATTCAAATATAAAAAAACCACTGATGACCAGAATGCTTCTGCAACAGATTTAACTTCAGTTAAAATATTCTGTTACAGTTCTTCATTACTTAGACTGTGTTTCAAACCTTCTCAGAGTACCGGATTTTTACGTTTTAGAGGCCCCTATACAGGGAAACGAAATTAAGCAACAGCACTCATTTTAACCTACTGAAGATATCCCATAGTCATTTTCTACTGATGCCAAAGTACAACTAAAGGGAAGTTAGCCTGTTAATACTCCATCATCATAGTTAACAGCTACTTAAGATTGTGTGTACATTCTGCTCTTTCCCACAGAGAAACTCTAATTTCAGATGTCATAGTTCACTATGAATTAATATCACTTGATCTTAGAATCATAGAATCATAGAATGGTTAGGGTTGGAAGGGACCTTAAAGATCATCTAGTTCCAATGATATAAGTGAAGTTATAAAGAAAGTCTTTGCTGCCAGAACAGCTGGGTTCATTTTGACAGGCTTGAAAACTGAAGCAAACGTGAACGTGAGCTGAAAAGCTCCTCAGCAAGGAGTGAGCTAACTGCTGTTCTACCATGTACTGCTAAATCCACCAACCTGTACACTTTTCTTCTTCCTTCACGTATCCAGGTGCGCAGGCCTTACACTTGTCAGAACCTTCCCCAGTGCAACCTATGCAGCTGGCATCACATACTAGAGATAAAGTATTTTAAGCATTAAAAGTCATATCTGAGGTTTAAAGTACCACCCTTAAAGTCAGTCAGCTTACCCACACAAGAACACATAGAAAGGTTTGGGATGGAAAAGACCTTAAAGATCATCTAATTCTAGTCCCCTTCCATGGGTAGGGACACCTTCCATTAGACGAGGTGGATCAAAGCCCCATCCAACCTGGCCTTGAGCACTTCCAGCGATGGGGCATCCACAGCTTCTCTTGACGTATAAGGAAGAAATTGTTCCTTATATCTAGTCTAAATCTCCCTTCTTACAGTTGAAAGCCATTACCCCTTGTCCTGTCACTACCTGCCCTTGTGAAAAGTCCCCTCCCAGCTTCCTTGTAGGCCCCTTCAGGTACTGGAAGGCTGCAATAAGGTCTCCCCGGAGCCTTCTCTTCTCCAGGCTGAACAAGCCCAACTCTCTCAGCCTGTCCCCATAGCAGAGGTGCTCCAGCCCTCTGAGCATCTTTGTGGTCCCCTCTGGACTCGCTCCAATACATCCATGTCCTTCTTATGCTGGTTGTCCCAGAGCTGATCACAGTACCCCAGATGGGATCTCACAAGAGCAGAATAGAAATAACCAGAAATCTCTTGCTTTCCTCACACAATAGGTCTAAAGCCACATTCTCCCCATGCCCAGTCAGGACCAGACCACATTGTTCTAAATGCCTGATATCACACCCTTTCTAGCATTACCTCCAACATGAGAACAGGATTCTAGACAATGAAGTACAACAGCAGATTAAAGAGAAACCTTTGCATGAGAAAGATCCATCTGTGTTCAAACAATACTGGTGATCTTTGCAAGGAGAAGTAGCACACTCATCTAAATCTGAATGGAAAAAGTGACAAATTACCCAAAATAGTTGTCATGATTAAATAGGAAAAATTAACTTGAATGACATACTTTGAGATCTTGTAAGAACTGGCTCACAGAAACTATAAACTTAAAACTGACTGCAGTGAGAATAAAGGTTACAATGAGTTCAGGATCAGATATGCAACATGTTAGACATAAACCATGGTAACAAGTACTGCTTTGTTCAGCTTAAAACTTACATTAACAAACCAAAACTGATCCTCAGATGTTTTGCCATGACAATAACAGTAATATCAGAAATTCAAGAGTTCAAATTAAATAAAACTTCCAGAATACCTGCCATCCTTGTCATTTTCAAGTCAGTGTTTTGCATATGTATATGTTTTTTATGCAGATAGCATAACAAATAAGAAGAGAGACTACTTTTCTGGAATATTGTCGATTTCTCTACTCCTGTACTACCAAGTTACGGAAATTTTTTAAGTATTGAAAAAATTTCATAGCTGCCCATGCACACACTGCTTGGTTTTCTACATAAAGCAAACTGGAGAAAGTTATGGTTAGGACCAGTCAAGTTGAAACCCAGTTCTACTTGGGAAGTTAAAACATTTTAATCTTGTGAACTGAAGGAAAGGGCATAACACTCAACTAAAAAATTCAGACAGAGAAAGGCTATTTCAGTCCCCTTGCTGTCTCTCTCATCCTGTTGTTGCAGGCATCATTCCTACTGATTATGCAATTTATACTTGATCAGTTGCAATGATTATTTGGAAAAAAAAAAAACAGCTGTACAGAAGACAATAGTGAAGCATCTTATAAACGCTCTTGAAGCGTTCAACAGTTGCCTAAGCAGGTATACAGGAGCTGTAATTCAAATCCTAGTTCTCATTAGCACTTCTAAAAAGCAGAAGTGTTCACATAACTTCTAATATATTGTTTCCAGACATTATGTTAAAGGTCTTTAACTGGTCAAATTCAACCAGTTAAACAGAACGTGTTACTCTCCAACTGATGCATTCCTGTGTTGGGAGTATTTTTAGTGTTTGAGTTTTTCCTTAAGTGTTTCATACGTATGTCCTCATAAACAATGAGACATGTTAAGCTAGAAATAGGTAATGGAAGCACTGAGCTTGATGTCTCCTGGTATTTTTTTCCAATAACAGAAAAGTTAGTATGTATGGCTTTCAGTGAAATGTTTGGACTCTATTATGGTTCCGCATTTATAAATATACAGTAGTGTGAAAACAACTGTGCAATTACTACAAAATATGTAGATAAGCTGACAGGAGTCTTCCAGTAGTTCACAAAATAATTTAAATCAAGAGCAGGGCACTGCTTAGCATTCAAATAAACACAGAAAACATGTCTTGAAAGAATAACCCACTTGCTGCTATCTGTATTCCACTAATCAAGTGAGATATAGAGTGAACAGTTTGATAAAAGACAACTATCATCACCAGGCGATCAGTGGGGAGGATACACCACTTTCCCACAACATGACACAAGTTCAGGATAGACTATAACCTATAGAAATCTAAACTGACATAACACTTCCATAAAATACACTAAAACCTGATGTGATGTCATTTGATCTCGCTAGTAAAAAATTGCTACAAAACCTGTTTGAAGTCTACCAAGCATTACTCACCCACACAAGCTGCTTCTTCATTTTTAATCCAGCCTTCTTTACAGTCTTGGCAGTCCTTGTTACTTGAACCAGTACAAGTCCTACAGGCTGAATGGCAGGCTGAGATAAAGAAAAAATACAATCTGTGCATTGTTGAGAGATTCTAAGACAAGTTTGGGGCACAAATTCTCAAAGAAAACCTTATTTAGTATTCACTGGAGGCTATCATATTGTAGTAGCTTGACACTCCCATACAAGGTTAAAACTTGACTTTATGGAGATATCATTTAGAAAAATGCAGCTCTATCCTACAAAAAAAAAAAAAAAAAAACACCCACACACCAATAACAAAAAACACCCACCCAAACACAAACCTCCCCTCAAAACCCAGGAAGTCACCTACACCACGTAAACCATGCCAAGAAATTCTAGTGACTAGAAGTGGCAGGACCAATTTCAAAAATATTTGAGAAGTGGAGATGAAGAAGGTAAATTTTGCTCAGCCACTCAGGGTTGGGACAGCAGTTCAAACACTGGACTCGGCACTCCCATCTAACAAATCCTCAGACTACCTCATCTGCAACTAGCTATGACAGCAACATGTGAATCGATACTAGTCTGAAGAACTTCACAAGGACACATACTAGAAATGCAGCTGTATGAGCATACTCTATATATGAGCATGCATATGCTACATATTGTGTTATATATGCATGCTATACATGGTAATATAAAACAAATCATACAGAAGAACTACTACATAGCCAGATACAAAACCAACCAATAGGATTGATTTTCAACGTGATCTAACTCTGAGGTCTCACAAGATTTAGTTGCTTGCAGAATCTCATCGAAGATGTAAAAAAAGGTAAAAATCTGACCAACCAAAAAATTTTATTCTTACAATCTGCCTTTGTTTCAAAATGAAGCTTAGACATACTTAACTGGAGTCTATGCAGCCCACACTACAGCTACGTAGTCTATGTGCCCATTTACTCCAGTTAAGCTTATCTGGGACATGATGAAAATGTAGCCCTCAAAGTAGTCCACTACGCAGCAATTTCATCTCAAGGTTTTCATACAGTACTTGTGCGGTGTGGCAAAGCTTGTTCTTCCCTTCCACCTCCCTCATCACACAGATGAATTCTGCTTCTTAATTTAAAGCAGAAAAAAAAAAAAAAAAGAAAAAATCAAGGGCATTCTGGAAGGATGACTTAGCGAAACCGTAGAATTCCAAGCTGACGTGTCATTTATGGTTAGAGCTGAGTGACCAAACTAACACTTTTTTGGTTTTACATTTATCAGTTTAAGTTATTTCTAGTTCTGTTTGCAAAAACTGAAGAAGGAAGACAAAGATCTAAGCATGTGTCAAAAATTTCATTACCTGTACAAACAGAATGTGTCTCATTTCTCAAGGTACTGAAGTAACCATTAGAACAGTCCAAACAAAAATCCCCTGTATACTCCTTGTTACAGCTACACGAGCCATCTCCACCTCGTGTACCATCACCATCACAGTGGCCGTTTCCATGGCAAGGTCTTTCCGATCCCCCACGACAAGCTAAAAGGATCAAAAATACTTGTAAATCTTGTGAAAGAAAATAACTTCCTATTCTCAGCCACAAGCACCTGAAGTACCTCCCTCTTCACAGACAGTATAAAACCTCAAAACCAAAAAAAAACCCCACCCCAACAGACCAACACCCAAAAAAGTCACGCTAAACCAGGATATAAATTTGAAAATATTTTTTTCCATTGAGAACAACCCAAAGGCTTGCAACAAGAAATGCTCAGTGAAATATCCAATATTACATCAAAACAGTCTCCAGGAAAGTTCAGTTATAAATTTAATTTTGGACAAAGACCGTAGCTTAGAGTGTTATCTATTTTCTTGGCTGAAGTTGGTATCTTTATTCTGAATTTCTGAGAATATTTACACTGCAATTGGAAAAACCTACTACCAATCACTTAGATTAATATTGGAAAGCAGCACTTGATTTTAACAATATGAGGCCAAAGTTGATCTTTAACAAGGTGCAGGGTTTTAGAGGTTTATAAATTATACAAACTTTCAGAGCCAAATGACCTCCTTCATCACTTTTGCGAAGACCTAATTTTCATCCAATTGTCTCCCACCTGCTTTCATTGTTTTTCTCCTGCAACTGGTCAGAGACACAGCTTCTGACAGGCCACCTAAATGACAGACTTAAGGCCACAGAAAGCCTTTAAGCATGAGCCAGGCGTGGATGCGAGCATCACATCAGATACATAAGTACCCTTCACAGCCCTGTACCTACGTTACTTCATCCCCAGAAGACTTGTCTTCAGGTAGGATGTTCACAAGGCAGCTACGGAACTAAAAGGCAGCAGGCAGGTACACACTACACAGCAGCTGGTGTCTCATGCAAAATATCACACTTCATGTATTTGTCCGTGTGATGAAAGACCAAAACAGGTAAAAAGAATGTATGCGCTACTGTGTTTCTCAAAAGAAAAATTACCAAGGCAATCTGGTCCATAAGTTCCAGCAGGACAGCAAACTTCTATTGTTTCTATGCAAAACCACTTAAACAAGTCAGGATACTTCTTCTTTCTGTATACAAATGACATTTATCAAGAAAAAGAACAAAGAATTTTAAAGAACAAAGACTCTTTAAAAGCCAACTCACACAACTGAATCCACACAACCTATTGCACATGACAGATTAGAAACCTATTTTTTCTGCTCTGAAGACAGTCTTATTTCAGGAACCAATTCCTAGAAGTCCTCCAACTTGAGATGAATCGACCTTTTAAACTGCACTACTATTAACAGACTCTACTGAAATTTTATAGTTTATATTTATGAAAAATTTGAAATAAGAGCAACCAATAAAATTGATCTTGATACGTACACTCACCCACAACTTTTTTTAACACCTTATTTTTAGGGTAGGTTTATATGTAGGTTAGATGGTCTTATTTATATGTCTTCCTCTTAAATGTAACTGCTGTGTCTTTATCTCAGCTATGCAGAAGATAACCCAGGACAAATATTCATATTTGCTCAAATTACTGCCAACTTAAGGAGGGATTTTAACAGGCACCCTATCCTTTTTTTTAGCATGAACGAAGTAATATTAAATAAAAATCCTTCTAAAATAATAAGTTAGTTACGTGCTACTCCAGTACTAGCACACTAATTCCCAATTGATGAAATTGCTAGATATCATTTTGCAAGCAAGCATGAGGAATACTGGTTCCGAGTGATCATTCACAGATTGCAGCATCACGCTGATGCTGAAGCCTCAGAAACTTCAGTAAAGGGAAGGCTTTTTCTGTAGCCTGACAGAATTTCTCAGCAACTCCTGAGGGACGCACAGTTTCTATTTCTAAGCTACTACATCGGACCGTGTTGCCTCCAAGGCTCAGGCCCTGAAAAGTAAATTTACTGAGTACAGCATGTAACATAACAACTACTTTAAAAATGTCTAAAGATATTCATAGACAAAGAAACAGTCTTTGGAAACTACCACAGAAACTGAACGACATTTGGGTATCACAGGTTAAAGGACAGAAGGCAAAGTTAATCAATTGCACTCAAAAGGTCTAGTAAATACAGCAACTTTTCAAAAACCAATGTATTTCATGAATAGTTTTATTTACTTTAGGAAGTCTACTTTATCAAATTCTCTAGTTTGTTTCTTTCACTTCTGCAAATTTAAGCCAAGTTTAAGACTCTGGGTTGCATAGCTCACCTTTCTGGAAGGAATGTCCTATAAAGAGCAACTAAGGACTTTGGGTTTGTCTAGTCTGGAGAAGCAGAGGCTGAGACCTCATTGCCCTCTACAGCTTCCTGTGGAGGGGAAGCGGGGAGGGAGGTGCTGATCTCTTCTCCCTGATATCCAGCAACAGGACACATGGGAATGGCTCAAAGCTGCACCAGGGGAGGTTTAGACTGGACATTAGGAAGCATTTCTTTACCGAGAGGGTGGTCAAACACTGGAACAGGATTCCTAGATAGGTGGTCGCTGCCCCGAGCCTGTCCATGTTTAAGAAGCATTTGGACAATGCCCTTAACAGCATGCTTTAACTTTTGGTCAACTGTGAATTGGTCAGGCAGTTGGGCTAGATGACCACTGCAGGTCCCTTCCAACTGAAACAGTCCATATTGCTATGCTATGCTGTTCTATTCCCTTCTATTAGCAGGTTAATGTATATACACAATCCTGTGGTTCAGTAAAAGGATAAAGCAATGAAGCCATCATTAAGATCAAAGTGAGTTATCAAAAATACTTATTGTTATGAAACATTATAATTGAATTCTACCTAACTGGGAGAACTAAGTCTAAAGTGGTAAAGCAATACTTAAGATATTTTTTTAGTCCAAATCATGTTTCTTTTAAGAGATTTAAATGTTACAATGCCATCCTTGCACTGATTTTATAGTGGTATATGAAAAGTTTAGTTAGAACAGAAAGCATGGGCTAGCTCAGAAGGCAGGCAGAAGAGTCAGGTGCTACACTACCATCCCCAAGACATGCAAATTCTAGATTTATTAGCATCAACTATTTTTCTGATTGCCAGGAAAACAAAGTGTTTCCAAAAAAAAAATAAACAAAACACCACAAGAACCAGAGTGTCCCTTGCAGTTTTATGTCAAAGGAAAACAAAAAAGGCAATAAACCTCGAAGTTTTCCAATGTTAGCTTGCCTCAACATCCCACTGGTAACTGAGCAGACAGTATGTGAGAAGCCAGTCTGGATATTTTGGTGCAACACTTCCAGAATTGAAAACCAAAAGAACACAGTACAGCCGCACATGCTATTAGAAGTCAGCCTGAACCCAGCAGCAATTCTTGAAATATAATGAATAATTACCCACACAGCTATTGTTCAGGCACAAGAATTAAAATTAGTACTTCATCCCCTTAAGTAGCTTATCCACAAAGATACCCACCAAAAAAAAATAAAATAAATACTTACAGCTTGAACCACCATTTCTCTATATGTTCTTCATGCTCTTCTACCATGTTGTTACATTCAAAGTTGCTACTGTCACACAGATTCTCTGTGATCTCTACAAAACGAATTTCACTACAAGCAGAGAAGGAAAATCTCAAGTCTATGTTAAACATTTGACACCACTCAAGACACGACAGAGAAGCTAGACTTCAGCCTAGAATACTTAATCAGTTTATCATGTGTTCTGATTCAATTCCAAAACAAGACAAATATCTGAAAAAAGAACCAATGAACATCAACCAAAAAAAATTAGAAGGATGACTACAAGAACCACTTTGGCTTGTTTAACAGATTTTTAGCTTCACAGCAAGTTTTGAGTGCAATATTTTTCTCTTAAGTTCAACAATAAGTTTCATGTATTGTTAATATTTGATAGAAGGCCACAAAGCTCACAGTAACTGAGGTTTGGAAATCTCACCCTTATATCTCAATGCTCCAACTCAGATTAAAAAGGGAATTGAAATTTGGAAGAAAGATACCAGATCACTTTGCTGAGTAATCAAACATATATACAAAATAGTAATCTGCACCTTCTCTGGTTTTCTGCGTGGCATGGAAATAGTGATGACTCTAGGGAGGACATGCTGTTTTAATTCCAAAACAAGTATTTCAGTACTCCACACCTTTTATGGTTATCAATTAACTATGGAATATTACAGAAGATAGTTATTTTAGGACTTTAATGAGTATATAGAAAAACACTACTATAACCAATAACAGCATTAACTTTTGTTGTTTTCCAAAACAAGACAAAGATTACAGTAAAGACTGAAACCCCTTATTAATGCTTTTACAATGTAATGTTACATTCTAATCAATAAGAATTTATGGCTTAAACATGTGAAACTTTAGTTTAGCTGCAACATTCAATATTTAAGTTTCAGACAAACATCAGTACAGTGAAATTAGACACAACAGACGTGAAACGTAGCCGAACTGAGAAGCACTGAGAGCACCTACCTTGACTCGTACTTTGACAGCGTCTTCTCTTCCCAAGCAGTGTTTCCACCACCAAAATTCTTTTTAGCTGTATCAGCTAATCCCTACAAATGGAAAGTACCAAAAGAACGTAAGTTTCACAGGGTTTGTTTCTAACCAGTGTATGGGCCATAGTAAATGTTTATATGAAAAATGTGTAAAGCGCCAGGCAGAAACTTAAGTAAAGCTCTAAAGTTGCTGATCTAATTCTTAATTGCAACAAACAGTGACAACACGGGAAGTGAGAACGTGTAGGTTACAACACGACTCAGTTCTCACAATGCATACACAAAGCCCTGTTCCAGTCTTCATTTATATCAAAAAACATACCTATATGAAACTTAAGTTCTCAGGAACTTTATTAATAATCAGTGGAACAGGCTCTCGGCTTCATTCAGTTTTGATAGTGCCTAGCCCGATCTTGGCTATGTTGTACTTAAACACACAACGATAATTCATCGTGATCAGCACAACATCCGAGTCACATCCAACACCTACCACATCATACCTTGCAAAAAGTCACGGCGGCTGACCTACCCGGCCTACCACAGGGAACGTACGTACACAGAGCGTCAGGCACCTGTCACAACCCGAAGCAGCCCCTCGCTGCCAACGCTGAGCTTACTGTGCCACAACGCGGGACCGCTGCAAGTAGCACCAGGCACACAGTTTTGGATGACGGTGTTTTCCACCAGCCCTCCTCAGGGAGCGGCTATGCTGCAGACCGGGGACCCCCCCTCGGAGCGGCGGGCGCGGATCGGCGGGCGCGGAGCGGCCTGC
>NW_010260844.1:0-1808 GCF_000690775.1 Eurypyga helias
ACCATTCTATGATTCAATCTATGATTCTTGCATGTCAGTTTTGAAAAAAGCTTAAACAAAACTCAGTCCTGCTTTTCCCCCTGCAAAAATCCTAGCCTTTCTGCCCATTCTGGATATTATCACCAGCCTCTCCTTCCCTCTAACCTGATCTGTGTCCGGATCTGACATGAAAGATCATTGTCCTCCTACAACCTGCCTGTGGCTTCCTACAGCTGGCTATTTATCTTCTTGATCTGCTAATCATCCAGAACCAGTTGGTTCCCAGGTCCCTGGTCCATGCTGGGACAGCATACTCTGTCACATTATTCCTGTAGCCCATGAAGTCCATGTGCTTTGGAGCTGATTTACAATTAGGAACACTCTAAATAAATTCTTTACTCTTTCCTTTATGTATCTCAGAACAAAGTTCACTTGGTCTGCAGACCCACTTGGTCCTGCAGGTTTTGTTTACCTTGTCTCTCTGGTACAGGCACAAGTCTCAGTAAGTAAAGGTTCAAGTCTGAGTTCTGCCTGTCATGCAAACTCCATCTCTCAACTGCTTTACAGAAACCAGTAGCGTAGTTACAGTGATAAATAAAAGAAAGAAGACAGAGGTAAGGGGGAAGGGAGGAGTTTGCAGCAGAGATTTGAAATGAGGTGGAAAGCCAATGAAGCAGACAAATATAGGCAAGCCTGTTCGAGATGGCAGGAGGCATGGAGGAGAAGTTTCTCATCCCACCTCTTGCCAGATTGCATGGAGGGACAGAGAACAAGTGATCACTTGATGAAAGAAAAAGAACAAAAATAAATGTTTCTCTGCATAGGCCACAGTCAACCTGTAGAATATGCTACAGAGAAAGTCATAGAGTTAAATACTAAGGCTGGATTTTTACAAGAGTTTGATCATTGTGTGATTATTTATAACATGCAGAGCAGTGCCAGGTAACTTAAAGGTAATCAGATTTCAAAGCTTCCTAGGATACGCCATCCCCTACCAGAGTGAGCAAAACGTGCTGATCTTGTCTTGTAAATGCTCAAACAAAATCCCACCATTAACCGGGAGTGTAACAGGGGTGTGTTGACATCTGCAAGAACTGAATAGTGATCCCTGCTGGAGACCAGGCACTTGCTGCACTGACCACGGTTTACGCTGTTACTCTGTGACCTTGTGCTGCCTGTGCTCATTCCTGTTCATCTGCGTATTCAAATCTGAGTATTTCTTCCTTTGTATAGTCAGGAAAAGTGATGTGCATTGCTGCTACCCGCACTCTGGGAAGGTCAAAGCTAGGATAACCAGCATTTGCTTCATGCAGGGTTGCTGTTACCTGAGCAGTTCAATTAAGATGAGGGTAAAAGGAAAGCAGCTGGGGCTTTAAAAGCTCTCACCTCTCAACAAGCCCATCTTCATGCCCCATATGTTTTATCTGCTTTCCTCCCCTTCTCAGAGAGCCCTGGGATTCCCCAAAATGTATTCTATGTATTGGGACCTTCAGTTACTGCTCCCTCCTTTCCTCACAGGGGTCTTTGGCATGTTTCAGGAATTTAGCAGGTTGCAATGAACAGGAAGAACAGTAATTACATCATTATCATTTGAAAAAAAAAAAGCCTAAGTTTTAAAGACATGACAGGGAAATTCCTTCTCTTTTTTAACCTGCTACATTCATTACTTACAAGACCATTCTCTGCTCACAACCTTCACATGCTCACAACCTTCAACCTTCGCATCTGCATTTCACTACCCACAAGATCCAATGCAAGGCAGTCCGTCCTCATTTCTGCAGGACTCCTGGCTGAACACACCTGACATGCACAGACAGCACTGTGCTCAG
>NW_010260844.1:1974-24736 GCF_000690775.1 Eurypyga helias
ACACCAACTGGCAAAGGGCAGTACAGCATTGGTGACCAGCTTTCAATAAAAGCACGGTAGTTAAAGCATTTATTCAGGAAGTGAGGGATCACGATTCATTAGGAATGTGCCTAGAAAGAAGCTTGAGTTTGGTTAGCAGGCACGGGTAAAGCACTCCTCTCTTGGCTGAAGCCATCTCCTGTGCAACAAAAAATGCAAAATTCACATGCCATAAAAAAGGAAAGACAGAGAAAGAGGAGGAAAATTATTGGAAAAGTGCTGGATGAGTTGGAAGTCAATGGAGCAGAGGAGCAGGAGCATATGCTGCTGGTGTGGAGTGGGCGTGAGGACTGAGGGACTCAAGTATTCTGCATGCATCCTCCAGTACCAGCTGGAAGTACAGGTAAGAAACACAAGGGACTTCCTACCGCATGCTTATTTCAACTGCTACCTCTTGGCTTCCGTAAGTAGCAGGGATAAAGGCTGCAAATCACATTCTGATTTACTCTAACTGGGCCGGACCCTAAGGAGCCTCTCTCCTTACTTAAAAAGATAAAACCAATTACCAACAATCTGCTTCTGAGGACAAAAAGACCAGCTTACTAATGAGGGAGTAAGAGGAGCCCATTCCATCTGAAAAGACAGTTTCACACCATCCCACTGTTCATTTACATGTGTCCTTTAATAGCCATCTTTTTGTCTATTAAGAGTCAGAATACAGTATTTATTCCTATTGTCCAAAGTATGTCCCCAAGGATTGTAATAGTAACACTATTTTTATTCCATGTAGTGGAAAGTGAGATGCCCTCTAGATGGGATATAAGGAATTCTACAGTCCGGATCATACGCTTTACCATGGTCTTCCCATGTGGCTTGGGAGCCATATAACAATACGGAGTGAAGCCCAGAACTTGGGTTTTGGAAGGGGGGTGTGTGTGTGTGTTTATCTGTTTGCCACTCTAGGTATGCTCCCTTTACTAATTGGGCCTCCTTGCCCGGAAACAGGACCAAAAATCATCCATGGGAGAAAATTCCCCAATACAAACTAACATAACAACCATAAAAAGAGGCCTTGTTTTATGGCATGCTCCATTGGTATCGCAGAATTCTGCCTATGTGGGCATTTTTTCTAACACATTATGCAAAAACAAGTCAGGGAAGATGCTGAGGATTGTAATTTTCTAATTTAATTCTGCCATTTCCAGTAATGGAAAGCCATACTATGGGTATTTATCTTCATAAGTGACAGATGCATTTCATTAAAACTTCCTTAAATAATTTCTCGTGGCACTTGAAGGAGGAAAAAAAGGAGTGAGAAGATATCTATTTTGTAAGCACACACGCATCAATGTTTTGAGAGCTGTTAAACACGCAAATGATCTATGACACTGCTTTAAAGAGGTCGAGTAAAAAGACATTTGTCTGGTGTTTTTTGAGACGTTGATGCCTGTTGAGCACATCGTGAAACAATCTGACATTGACTGTTGCTGGATGAAAATACGCTAATAATATCACCGTACGGTGATATAATGACTGCCACTTGGGAGAATCTCAGAGCTCAGTGTAATGCTATGATGGGCAGACCCTCCAGATACTGCTGACATGCTGCCATGCAGGAGCAGGAGGATGCAGCAGCTGTAGAGCAAGTGACTCGGCAGAATAATTTGGCCAAGAAGTGGAGAACTTTGTATTCAGTTCAAACTGCATTTAATTAAGCAATGTTCCAGGGCAGGTGAATATTCACCTCATTTTCTTTCTCTGCCAGACAACTGATAGTGGAGCAATAAACGCTCTTTGAAGGAAATTTGCACCATGTGCCAATGAACTTCTAAAGGGTGGATGTTCTGTGTAAAGCCCTAGCCCAGATCTTGGCATATAGCAGTTGGAAGGAATCAATGAAAGCATCGGAGAAGGGAGAGCTCCAGGAGACACCATGTGCCATTTTTCTGTTGTCCTCATATTCCATACAGCTTAAGGAAGCTTGAAGGCTTGCAACAGTTCCTAGAGGTTCATTAGGTCAAGGATCCAAATTATTCTCCTCCCCCATCCGGTGAGCCCATACAGAAGAAGATGGGATGAAGTGGTTTAGAGGTAGCACTGTTATTATACATTGCGCAGTTTCCCATTTAGAGTAACTTTTTAATTCAGGGAGTGGACAAAAGGGGACAGAGTGGCAAAGAGACCCTTGCTCAAACTCCTGTCTCACAAGACTGTCATCCGGTCTAGCAACTGCTGCTCAACAGTGCTGGCAAGCAGGTCAGTGGCTAGGTGGGCTGTTGAGAAATAATTCACCTCTAGAACAAGGAAGCGCTCTTCCACACACTGGTGATATGGACGGAGAAGTTTTCATGGTCTGTAGGCAATGCTGTTCTAGTGCTAGGGTCCGCTTGTTAGGGCCCCGGCACTGTCAACTGAGCTGGAAGAGTGCCTGCAGTCCCTGCTGCCATCCCCATGGCACTCCGCCTGTTTGGCCCCAGCACCTTTCCCTGGTTCTACATTTGCTGTCGGCTCAGAGTGAATAAACCCAAGTGGATAAGCTATTCAAGAAATGCTGCCCTCTTTTCGGTTCACAAATCTTTCAATGTCTTCTCACTGTTACTCCAAACTACTCACTGAACACGGTCCATTTGTTATTCTTCCCCAGTGGAGTTTGGTGGCGAAGAAGTCACAGTGAGTCCTAGAGCAGCGTAAATCAGCACAAACTAGGCAGGTGGTCTTCATCCTACACTGAGTGAAGAAACTCATGCTAAGTCTCTGACTGAAAAATGCCACCTCTTGAATGGAAGCATTAGCAAATGAGCCAAAGCTTGCTTCCTCTAGTGTGCTTAGGTGTGGTTTCCGTAAGTAGAGTGTTCTTAGTGCTTTTCAGAAGGGCAAACCCACTGGGTTCAAAGCAGCGTCAGCCAGGCCTTGGTACAAAAGCCGACAGTTTGGGGCCAGGGTCTGCCCTCTCCCTCCAGCCAACCTGGAACCTGCTACGAATGTTAGGGTACCCACTTCCCAATAGCCTTTGTACTTCACCAGGAATCCACTTCCTTTGAAAACTCCAGCTCTAAAGGTATTTTATATCATGGTCATTTCCAAGTTACCTGAACCTGTTTCCAGTCAGCATTGGGCCTCTCAAATGTAGGCCCTCAAAGTTCAGCACATAAACTGGGGCCAGCACACATAATACCTACCCCTCCTCTTCTCCCACTGCTCATGAAATCAGTCCTTATTCATGTATTATGGCAAAGCTGTATGGGAAAGTGAGGCAGAACTCCTGCAGGCCTCTTCCCTTGCTCTGTTTTCTGGCGGTGTTACCACCGACGCTTAGTCACACCGAATTCACGACAGTCGACATCGAGTCATGATGGCAGGTGGCTCTGTTTGGCCCTGGCTGCAAGTGTATGAGACTACCTGTGTGTGCTGAGGGACTAGTGCAGAGGAAGTCATGCAGAGCGCGACTCAGGGGAGCTCGGCTGGCAACAGGAGCGAGTGTTGTCAGCTCATCGATAAAGCCAAGCTTCCGAGGAGGCTGAGCTTTCTTACTCATGCTCTGGTGTTCAGAGCATGACTCAACTCAGTCACACCACACAGCACACAGAGGCCAGCCACGCAGAAAGTCTTCCATCTGCGGCGTTTCGGCTGGGCCGTTCCTGGCACCACCTCTCCCTTCCCCCTTGTGTTGCTGCACAGGTGATTAGTGAGGACTGATGTTCAGTGCTTCTGTGGAATGCCTTAACAGTTACCAAAAAGCCAAAGTCAAGGAGGAAAGAAAGAACTTCCCTTTCAGTTAATCACTGGCCACACTGTGAAACTCATCAAATTTTGAGGAAGTAATTGAAGCTCTTTGCACTTGTGGAAAATGGGAAAGACAAAAGTACAGGAAATTGCCTGTTGTTTTGCTCTCAGCACCACAGCTATGATTACTCTCTTGTTGGATGACAAGTCTCTCTGCAGAAGAAATGGCTTCCAGCTAAAGGATAAAGAGACCAGTCGGGTTGTGTTTAGTTAGTTTGTTTTGAAAAATGCTTTTCATGCTTCCTTTGATCCATAAGGACAATCTCAGTGCACGTGAGAAACACCCCCCTGGAAAATGAGGAGCTGTAAGGCCCAGCTGAACATGCTGCTCTGGCAGCTTCACCTGCCACAGATAGTGAAAAGCGAGGAGAGTTAACCAGAGCTCTTGGTGGAACTGAGACACACTAGAGAAAGATAATTTCTAGTCAGAAATTGTTCTTAAATGTAATAATGGAACTGTGCACTTTGTAGTGGAAATGACAGATCTGCACCTGTGCTTGGAAAGGCCCATGACAGAGACTTTGTTAGGGCTTGCGATCAGATGGGGCACACGCAGCAAATACAGTAAGTAGACAGTCCTGAGCATCAGGCCTCTGACTCTGAACGGACAGACTGGTCCATCCTCCCAGGACAGTGGATCCCCAGTGTGGCCTGGGATCCCTCTGAACACACCCACAGCCCACATTTCCTGGAATGCCCCTTGGAGATGGCTGTAGCAATGGTCTCTCCCAAGACCAAATTCCCTAATATGGAACCACAAGACTGGAACTGTGCCGCTAATAAGGGCTTTCTGAGAACCACTTCCATGCGACGCAGGCATGCCAGGAATTTGGCTTGATACCTCTGTCTCGATTTCCATATAATTGCTGTAAATTGCTTTCCTCTTGAGGTACAGGTTCATGTAGCAGTACTTAAAATTGTGACCCAAAGAAATGCAGAGTACCTCATAAAACTCCATGTACATGAAAAGCATCTCCTGCCAGCCCTTCTGTGGCCTCAGCAGAGTATGAAAACGTTGAAATGAATGGTAATAAGCTAGACCAGATCTTTGGGTGACATAAATCAGTGGGTTACCATGGTCTTCAAGCCATTTGTCCTTTAAAACCTGCATCAGTAAAAGTAGCTTGCACAAGGAGAAAGTGTCAAAGTTCTATTTATTTATTTTTCCTGCCCATTTCCTTTGTTATGACTCTCACAGACCAATAGCACTCCTTTCTACCTCATTATAAAGGTACAAACTTGAGTCAATTCATAGTACATGACACATTAACTTGTGACTATGTATATGATACCAGCTGTAACTGTCTCAGCCACAATGACAAATAACCAGGTTAACAGTGTTGGAGAGTTTTTCCTTTCCAAAATGATACATTTCGGATGTATCATTTGGATGTATCATGCAGGATACATTTTTGCACCTGCACAGAAGGAAGAACCAGCAAAGAAAATAAAAGAACAACTGGGGGGGTGGGGAGGGGAATTGCATGGTATTAGTAAGATTTAAATTTTTCCTCCCACTAGAGTTGGGCCTAGACAAGTGCTGGACTCATCCAAATGCTTTGGGGATCAGAGCTATGTAGCAACTGAAATACGTAAACACTGAAACGAACCTTGTGCAAGTGTCGAAGCCATATTACACTGAAGTGAATGAGAGCACCTCAAAGCAGGGACAGAAGAAGAGTGACCACTAGACAGTTTCAAGGCAAGAAAATCAGCCTGATTTTGTTGTTGTTGTTGGTGGTTTTGTTAAGATATGATACTGTCTTAAATTTATCTGGGAAGTCAAACAAATCCCTGAATAATGCTCCACTGGCTTCTGATATTTTTTGATTGTCAGCAGAACCCAGTCCCATGGATTTGTCAGATGGCACATGATAAAATGCAAAATAGGGTGGTAAACATGACACAAAGGTAGGAGTTAGGTCCTGCTTTCATTTGTGCCATGCACTGCCAGAGGGCTCTTGGTAGAAACCACTTCTGTATGATCACTAGGGTATGTGAGATCAGAGTTTGTACCATGACTTGCCTTTTAAGACACGCCATTGCCTATGATGTTTTACCGGCACCCCTGGGGATACACACGTAATGTTTCCGTGATGACACAGGTGGAAACAGCTCCTCTGAAACCTGCACCCACTTGCATCAGTTAAACATTTGGATCTGATTCTAGGTTTTATTTCTTTCTTCCTTTACCTATTATCTTTCCTTTTAAGACATTGCTAGTTGCATATAATTAATGGAGTTAAGGTTTTTGTTTTCACCTCTGCAGGGCCCATTTTTAAAAGTCATCTTGTGACTCTCCCATTGACTGCCCTTGCCCTCCCCCTTCCTTCTGACTCAGTTAAATCAGACTCCGCTTTTCTTCCAATTGCTCCGCACAACCTTGCATTCTGCATATTGACCTTTCATACGCTGCCATTTGGATCACCAGCTCTAGCCATTACATTAGCAACACACAATTACACCCTCAAGGTAGACTCAAGTGCAGATCCTACCTCTACCTAAATACCTTAATGAATGGAAAGATGCTGATGTATGTTTGAAGTATGTTTTCAGCTCACGTACTAGAGAAGAAGGATTCTGCAGACTTGAAACGGTGGGTAGTGATGGGAGCATTTTCCAAATGTTTCTGTTCCACCGGAGTGCCCTGTGGATGGTGCTGTTCTCTGAAGTGCCCATGCATTATAATTTCTTCTAGATGTTATTGCCAAAGCTGCAGTCAGTTGTCACGGGGGATGCTGTCACATCGAGTGAGCTCAGATGGGTAGCTCTTGGTTGGTGTGAGGACATGGCACTTTCAAAGAAGTGTTCTCGGTGGCTTATTTCATCAATTTTGCCTTCGGTATGAACTGCCATCCTGATATTCTCGAGTTTGGTGAGGTATCTGGCTCTTTTGGGAGTGTGATGCAGCCATTAAGGTACCTATCCTTTCTTTTCTTTTTTTTTCTGTGTGAGGCTATCCTCTCTCGTCCCTGTGTAGATATCAGTCTTCACAGTGTCTCTCAAGGGCATGTGATGCTAACTGTGACATTTGGCCCAGAGCAGAGATTCACCACAGGCTCCAATAACAATTCATGTCTCCATACTTCACCAAAATAACCATCAGATGTTATTTTACATAAGGGCATGCAATAGTGCTCTCCTATTCTTTGCTAAATTGATTTTGCAAATACAACCTCCTATTTATAGAAGTCTTGCTTTAGCTTAGTGCCCAAAAAAAAAAAAAATTCCTAAAATCAGTAAGTATAATAAAAATCTGTGGCATGAGTGGTCAGTCCAGTATGCCTTTTTGAGGGACCAGTTCAAAATTGGTGAGGAAAAGAGACCACTTCTGAAAGATCCCAGTAGGGAAACAACTTGTTACCAGTGAAGCTGTTTCCCTCCAGCATTTTCTAGGTTATGCCAGTGTTTGATGTAATGACTTCAGTCAAATCCAAAGCACAGTGATGGAATGAGTAAGCGTGTGGGGAAAAAGAAAGGAAGTTAGCTTCCTTTCGCACTCATTTCAGCAAGACTTATTCAAACCTTGTCCCTCATAGAAGAGAGTCTTTTCACTGAGATATTCCTGAGGAGGGGAGATCCTCAGTCAGTCAATGGATGGATCCTTGATGGATCTCCAATCAGCCTCTGGGCCCGCTGGTAAACACATAGAGCCTTCCAACTGAGACACGTCTTCCTCAGAGCTAGTGCTGCCCAATAACAAGGCCTTCAAGAGAGAGAGAATTTCAAATATGCAATGCCTATTTCCTGGCCTTGAAAGAATGAACCACAGCAAAAACTAGGCATGCCCACAACATGAGCTCTGTCAGGATAAACTTGACTCTGAAACTCTGCAAGGCTTCTGGAAGTGGGAAAATGTGGCATTTCTTTGTGTATCATGTGCAGAAAGGAGAGCTGTTGCACAATGTTTTGGAAGCTTAGGTCAATAGTCATCATCCAAGGATTTAAGTCAAAATAATTAATTTACTTTTTCCTAATTAATTAGACAAACCTCCTTGCTTTACAAAAAGCTGGGCAAGAAAGCAACCCATAGCTGAGGGTTTCTAAGCAGATTTATCCCACTGCTACCAGGGTTTGACATTTTTTTTCCTTTGCCTACAGGGTTGTAGTGCCACACAGGTAGCAACACTGCTGCTGGTACAGGATCTTCACAGGTCCCCTCCCTCCAGTCTGTGGTGTACTGCTCAAGCCTTATCCTTGCAGCTATCCTTTACTCAACAGCCAAGCCACAAATCTGGGATGAAGAGCATATCTGCAGAAAAATGCAGTGTCATGACATACCGTGGGCTATGAGAGATGCCTGAATGCATCTGGGATAAGCATGTGTGACTAGCAAAGAGGAAAAAAAGAAAAGAAGCAGGGAAAAGTTGCCACTTTTGGTTTTGATATTTTCTAACATAAATCCTTTTATTTCTCATCCCAGTGGGATCTTTCATCACCAAATTCAGTCACATTTACCTTTCAAAATTAAAAAAAAAAAAAGGAGCAGCCCTGCAACACGCAACCAGAGCTCAAAACTAAAGCCTCCTGGTCAGGTTTCACTCTGGATTAACTCTGCCAGATACAAATTTTCCTGGTTTACCCATGCTGGTGCAGAACAAACTGTTTGCACAGCTCAACAGTTAGAACATGCTTCCACATTTATCCTGCTCAAGAAGCAGGTGCTGGTGGAAAGCAGTGTGTTCACAAACAGCATACATCCCCACAGACAGGCTGTTAATGCAGAACATACAAATATACAGTAGAAATATTTATGCAAAAGTTGAAGAATGGGCTGTGAGCTCTCGGCATATAATTCTGTTTTCAGTGGGATAAGCAATTTTTCATGTGCTTTGGCAAATTTTAGCCTAATTAAAGGAACAAGTAGGTAACTACTGATAGTACATGTGGATTAATTAGAGTGATAATCTAGTCATCCATCCCAAATCTATCCAGAAATTTATGAGGGTTTTGACGAGGTGCAGATGGGCCCCTTACAGCAAAAATCATAAGGAGTCCAGAGGACTCAGGATTCAAAATTTACACATTCTATGAAAATTTGCTACTCAGGGCCATTTTTGTTCAGTGGCAGTAACAGGCATGCAAAGCAGTAGAGAAAACCATCACCCCATGCACGGTGGGCACTGTTACATACTAAATTACTTGTTTAATCCCCTGTGCTCTGCTGTCATGTTTTTTGTTTTAGCTCCTGAAAATTTAGTTCTCTTTGTCTCCACTCCTCGTACTTCAGTATCTCCAGAAAAAGGTCTGGGAATGTCAGGAAAATTATCTTAATGTTAAGATTCCTCTTAATCTCAGCATAAGCTGTGAGCAAGGGGATCTGCTCATTGATGGCAGCAGGTTTCTGAGATGCTGGTCTGACACCACAAGGCAGCCTTGGCTGTCCAGCACACACTGTGTGTATACGTGGGGAATCATGGCTCTTTGAAGGACACCTTCCTTGCTTTGAAGGACACCATTGTTGGGGACCTTGGGGGTTTTGATTAGATTCCTACCCAAATCTGTCCAAACAGGCATTTGTGAACCACCATGGTATGGAAAAATGCCCTCGTCACCCTGAATCTTAGCCAAGCACATTGTCCAGTGAAAGCCTGCTCACTTCACTTCCAGGGGTGTCCACTTTCTGTCACCCTTAAGGCACAAGGTATGGATGTCTCCCTGTGATGATGTAACATAGGATGCAGGGCTGTTAAGCAAAAGAACAAGATGAACTGAAAAGCCCATTCTTCTCTAACTACAAGTTTGCACCTTTCTGACTCACATTCTGGCTTCGCCCCCCCACTCCCTTAAGCACACTTTAACTGCTGGAAGAGGAAAAATTCACATTTGATGCCAAGAGCTGGGCACTGTCTGACACCTTCACATCAGGAAACCCTGTCAGTAGCTGCTATTGCTCCCTGATGTTTGATCCCAGGCCTCCCACACACGGCAAGAGACAGGAGGCTCAGTACCTTGGAGGCCAGGATGGTATGAAATACAGATCCCTGATGAGAATGCAGAAGACATGAGTCAGACGTGAGCAAGACCCAGATTACTGTGAACAACACACCATCTGAGCAACATTCACTTAATGATGGTCAGAGAGTCAGTACAGCTCTCATATTAAAACAGCTAGCACCTCCATTTTTCAGGATCCATAGCCATGCCATTTTCAGGAACCATGCCATCCAATAATTTGCATTCCAGCCTGTAAAAATCACCATTCTTTTTGCTGTCTGTAGCCTTAAAAACTGCCATACTTCTCAAAAGAGTAGATAATCTTTTCCCTTGTGATTTCAATCAGTAAAACAATCCTATCTCCTGCTTAACATGTCACTTTTCACTTTGAAATCTCAGTTACCATCAATGAATATGCTCTATCTTGCTGAATGTACAGGAAAATTGAGGCAGTCCCTGTGCTTTTCGCACTGAACATTTGATCAAAACAGTGAGTGGGGAGGAGATCCACACACAACCTCTGCTTCAACCTCTGGAGAACACTGCTTGGCTTGCCTTCACACATTAGAGACGCAGAGGCCTTTGCACGGATTGAATTTAGACGTTTACAACAGCTGTTCACTTTTCTAGCAACGCTCATAGCGGCTTTGCATGTGGCAGTAAGATGCAGAGAGTCCCTTGTTTGTAGTACACGGAAAGAGTTGCCTTTGCTCTTCCAATAACTGTTTGAGATGTGATCAGACTTCACGATATGTCAAAAAGAAACTCCAAAATGAAATGAAATCACCACAGTACCATATGCCACACTCTGCCTAGGCACAGCAAGAGCAAGTTAAATTCACTATTGCAGCTGCCAGAGTGAATTTGTTTGCTTTTATTGGTATATGACTCAGCTTTAATATTTTTCTAAGTTCTTGATAATTCTATGGACAGATAAGTAACATTAATAACACAGAAGAGCTGGTCAGTTCCTCCAACCAGCCTAGTAAACCTATTCTGGGTACAAAAGGAAGCAAAACAAGAGTCAGAGCATCCAAATTTTCTTCTTAGGAATGGAATGCTCCTAACTTTCTGGCCTGGACAGATTTTCTCATTAGTGAGAGAAAGCCTTATTCAGGGAGTAGCATACAAAAGCTAAAAGTATTGAGTTCCTACCCTTGGCCAGATATTGCCTGTGGTGATCTTCTGCAGCTCCTCCCACAGCCTCAATCTGTTGGACCACAAAATACAAATAACCATTTTCCTACAGCACATGTGCAATAAGCCCTTACCAGACTTTCAATAAAGTACTGGGTGATTCTGGGATGAGAATATAAATGCAGAATTAGATGCTGCTAATTTAAATATGTTCCTGCCATTCAGATGTGGAATTGCCCTCAATCCCAAAATAATTAACTTTGCACCAGTGGAAGAAGTCTCTCAAGTTTCTGGCACGAAAGGAGAAAGAGAGAGGAAAGAAGAAAGGATGGATCTGCCCTTCAATAACAGTTGCACAGGTTACCTTAATTCTCACATTTCCTAACCTCACATTTATGTGACGTTGCACATCAGCAGTGAAAGTGGCTTCTTGCAAACAGCACCTTTATTTACTGCTGCTACATTTATTTTCCTTTAAGAAATAAAGCTCCGTTACCGCTGGTATTATTGGTCTGCACTCTCCATTTTCTTACAGCCCTGAACTACATCCAGTCACCGTTCTTTCTTATGAAGTGAGAGCACGGTGCTTTGGTTCACAGGAGTGCAGAGCGTCATGCAGTCGTTTTTAACCGCAGCCGTTCAAAACCAAGGGAGCTGGCTTTGCCCCGACTACCCGGTTTTGTAGGTCTCTCAGAACACGCCACAAACGAACTACCTGTGACATCAAACACCTGTGACACCACTTCAAACGTGAGCGTTTCCATTTCTGTCGGCTAACCCCTATTCCCTCCTCCCACAGTTTCACATCCGTCCCTCACGCTATCACTCCCGTCCTGAGGGGCTGTGTGCGAGCTGGGTATGTCTGTTAGATGGAGTTAATTCCTTTCCAGCTCCTTCTGTGCGTGGCTGTGACTGACAGAGACGGGTGCTGTTTGCAAGTGTCTGTGGAGCATGACCTCTAGTTAATACACTGAATGATGGCAAAAAAAAAAGATCCATTCAGCATGTGAACCCTACACTGAGATTAGCCAGAATTACTGAGCACATACAAATTGCTGTTTTGTCAGCACAGCGCTTGGCGGAGTTTTTAAATATTCCAGCTATTCTAAGCCATCACCCTCAAGGCTGGGGCAACTAAAAAAAGAGGAGAATCAAAATAGCGTTTCCAATCCAAACGCCATTGTTTTAGATAAGAGGTTTGGACCTGGATGCTTAGAGCAATCCGTGACCTCCTGGCAGCTGCAGCCCTTGGTTTGATGTGAAAGGGCTTGCAGTAACATGCACAGAACTGTTGGCAAAAGTCAGAGAAGGGACCACAAGACATGTAGCTTTTCAGGATGGCAGTTTAACTCCAGCCTGGCTAGGAGCAATTGGAAGTTACAAGAGTCTCCGCAGTCTGGCTGGCTGCTTGTGCTAATTGCTCTCATTTCAGTTGCCTGTGGATATAAGTCGGTCTTCCAGATGCCATTCCTGCATCTGGTGTTAGTCAGGGGCCGCACAGGCCATGGCAGATGACCTCTCCTCTCACCCAAGCAGTTCTGCCTGGCGCTGAGTCTCTGCCTGCCTGGGGGGCACAGCCTGCGTTAGCGTTCAGGACATAGATCTTATCTGTAGTTGGCTAAAACTTTAGAAGGTTGGGGAAAACCCCAGGAGAATGTCAGTGATATTTTTAGTGATTTCTCCACAGCTATATAGTTGATCTTTTCTTCGGATTTAAAAAAACAACAGAACTGTTAAGCAGTGGGATTGGAAGAAATACAGTTTCCCTCCCTCCTCTGACTAGTTCTAGCGGTAACTATCACCAGAGGCAGGATTGAGAAGATATCAAATCTCTTTCTACCCATGCTTCCTATTGTTGACTTTGACAAATACATCCATTTAGGGTCAGGTTCAATCACACATTGCTCCTTTGAAACCAGCAGACATTTAGGGCAGACAATAAATGCAGAATTTAGAGTGTAATGACTTCAGTACTTGCAGTGCAAAGAATCCTCTGTTCGCCTCTCCTCACTGCCTGTCTCCCTCACGCATGGTTCTCTTGCCTTTCTGTCTGACCCTGTGTTCAAAAGCCTTTGCATCACCTGTTGCTCTGGCAGCCTTAAACGAATGAGCTGCTTCCCTCCATTTCCACTGTCATCTATCAGTTTTTCCAGTCCTTTAAAACTGCAAGTTCCAAAGTGTTCCTGTCTTTTCTTAAAGGTGATCAAACCCTAAGACAATGCTAACTGCATTCTCCTCTTGCCCCTTGTCTACCTCCCCTTCTACAGCTGCCGATGGGAAAGGGAGGCAGAGGCTTGAGAGGCAGAGGACAGCAAATGCCTTCTTTTGTGGAGGCAGCAGTATCTACCCTGGGGTTGCTGCAGCAAATTAAATCTAACACACAGAGATTTGGGGGCTTCTTTCCGTTAATAAACTTTGCTTTGTTGTTACTACTCAACAGCAGTAGCTTTTAAGAAAAAGACAGATTTTGCTGAAGCTTATTACTTATTTAATAGAGTAATTTCACAAGCAGATACAGTTTAGACTATGAAATTATTGGCAGTACTTCAGTGCAACATCTGGTTTTCCCCCAGCAACCCCCACCATGTGTAGACCCAACCCATAACTGTTTAGTTTAAAAGACATGGGCTGCAGGTCCAGCTGATATGAAAAGTATCTCAGCTGATACTGACCGGTTTGTCATTCTTTGCTTTTTCTCTCTGTTCATCCACTCTGCCCTCTCACGTGATTTCTCTCTGCTTTTTGTGTGGGTCATTTACAGGGCTAAGAAGTAACCAAGGGGAGTAAGGAGAGGGCATCTGTATTAACACTTAGGCAGAATTCTACACTACATATTTGTATACTACTGCTTGTCAAGCACTTGCTCTAACGACGCGCTTTCATTCACTCGCTGCTGTGGGCAAAAGCCTACGCCATCTGTTTGCAAGGACATGCGTACACAGAAAACTCGTGCTTCCCACTGGAAGGATGGGTTGGTCAAACTGCCAGTGAACAGCAGAGTTGAGTCAGCAGTACAAAATTATAATTAAAAAAGAAAAAGAAAAAAAGCAGACAGCATTTCCTAGAGAGCTCTGCGAGCTTGATGGGACCTTCTTAATAGCCTTGCAAATGTTGCGAGTGGTGTGCAGGCAGTTGCCACTAGACGGTGTAAATGGGAGAACTGCAGCAACTCATAATTTTTCAACAGCGTCAAGACTGGAAAATACCCAGAGCCTACGCTTCAGACGTGGTAAACTAGACTTGCTCTGCCACCTCCTGGCTGTACCAGATACCGAACCGCGTTTAGCGTGCTGAACAGCCCACTCCCTATCTTGCTGCCATTCGGGCCATGGGCCTGACCTGAAGTTCACTGAGACGACCGAGCTTCAACTTCGCCCTGGAAACTATATACAGAATGAATGGAGACACAGACAATGCCTTCTGGACCGTAAATATGAAAGAAAAGTTCTGCTGATACTACACTGCACTCTATGTATACGTTTTAAAAGACATTAGAATCCTTGCTATGCCTGCTTCCCCTACAAATGTGTTTTATTAGAGTTTCTCACCTTACCGGGAGGGAGATCACTGCCTCTAAGGTATCCTTGATGTTGCAGTTGTCAGGCTTTGTCCTCCCAGATGTTCAGGAATCTCTGCTGTTTTATTGCTCTGTGGAAAGGAAGTTCTGTAAGCATACAAAAAAGGACTATATACTTGTTTGTTTTGTAACATGGGACTATAATATGGAAAAAAGCCTCTAGTTAATATTCTTCTTTCCTTCCTAGCTTGCAATGTCTAGCAATATTTCCTACTAATGTTAGTGCAGGGATGGAGATAGATATTGACTTTCATCTCTGTACAGAATTCTGGCTTTACTGCTCCATAAACTGCTCCAGGAGAATAATAATAATATGATGTCATGATTTATAAGCACAATATAGTTTTTACATTTTTATACAGTTTCAAATAGTATTTGCTTTCACAGTTTCCCTTTATCTGAACTCCTACTCAATAGAAAGTCATAGAAAATCTCAAGGAGAGAGATGCCTAAGGACATATAACCTTTAGCAATATGAGTCCACAGGCAAAGAGGGAATGTGGGTTTCAAGCTCTTGTTACTCCAAGCCTAACCTTTAATCACCAGTTTACCGTCCCGCGTTATTCCCCATTCATTAAGGACTCTGATAGTCACTGAGTGATACTGCCCTTTAGGAACACTTTTCAGAGAACGCAAACCTAGACGAAGCAGCAGTGTCTGCATTTTGAAACCCACGTTATCTTTGCTCTGCAGCTGGGTAACATCAAATTCACCTGGTAGGGGCACATTCTTTCCTTGGTTTACGTGAGTGTGAAGAAGTGATGTATTTTTAATGAGATTTATTTTCATGACAGGCACTGCATTGACAATTTGCATGAAAGATAAGCTAAATGAGTTGTTTGATAGTAGAACTAGCTTCCTCACATTTGTTTCCTTTAATCAACCCATACAGTGTGTTAATTTTGGCCTAAGCCCTGCCTTATGCCATCCATGAGATCAAAGTCATCCTTCCATAAAATCTCTGACCACCTCATTTTCTTCATGCCTGTTAACCCTTTGAAGACATAGCTCACAGAGAAAAATTAGGAGGGCCTGTTGCTTTAACGCTCTATGGCAAAAATACAGTAACTTTTCTATTTTGTCACGAGTGAAATGGCGATCGTTAAAATCTTCAGCTGGACAGAAATTGTATTTTCAGCCGGTTTTACTTTAGGTACCTAGTAATTTATTGGAATCATCAAGTAACTTCCCATGTTAATCGAAAATAAATTATATTAGATGAAACCCTAGTGACCTCCAAATGGAACTGAAACCTTTTAGGTCCCCAGTACAGATCTCTGCCACATGTGCTAATAAGTAATTGGTAGCAGTAGATGTCCGTTATCGTCCATAGGGATCAGTTGCATGAGGGAGAAACTCAATCAACAAGCTTGAGGGATGTAGGGTACATACTTCATCACCAGATAATACACATATTTGCCAACAAACAGAGCAACATGGAGACTCAAGAAAGCCTTGGATCATTTCAGTGCTGGATGAGAAAGAACAGACCTGGGGCTGTTTACATGCTGGTTCTGCTTTCCCCCTGCTTATTCTCCTTCCTCACAGCTCCTTCCTTCCTATAACATCAAGTCCGAGTACAGTCTCCAAATGTTGCCCTTTCTATCTGCTTTACCTGCCCGCTGGCACTGCACCCCACTCCAGCGGAGCTCCACTCTCCGCAGGGGAAGCTGCCGGCTATGGGTTGCAGCATGGAGCTGCACGCAGGCAGATGAGCTGGCAGGTTGAAGCTGGAGGGCTGGACGATGCTTGCTGTAGATGTCACCAGCCAGGAATTTAGCTGCCGAATTCTAACAAGCTTCTGCTGAAGGTGTCCACATTAAAATTAGTTGGACTTTATGATTTGGTCAATTGATGTTTTCCTGGAGACAGCAAAAGGGCCTACTTGTTACCAAAAATGCCTTTTTCTATAAAGCCTGGAAAAAATTAGACTCCCAAGTCAAAGTGTTGTAAGATTTTTAAGCAGGTCAACATATTTGTCATGGTCTCACTTTTATGTGTGGTTGAATAAATTTAGATCATATTTTCCAAAGCCTGGCTGGCATGAGCTGTGGAGAAAGGCTGCCTACAAGGAGAGTGTTATAAAACATTTTAGATGCCTCTGCCATGTCTGCCTGCTACCACAGTACCACAGAGCCCAATCACATCTCACTGCAGTGATGGAAGCATGCCCCTTACCCTCAGTCCCAGAGCATGAAGCACAGGAGAGGCATCTTGAACCTCTTTCTCGACTCCAACAGTCACACTGGGAAAAAATTAAGGAACAAAGCACAATGTATGCCATACACAAAGGACCAAAAGTCTAGGCCTGGACACAGGCTTGGAACGGGGAGTGTCTGTGCTGTCAGACTACTAGCACAGCCCCGGCACAGGTCTGGCCTGGGTCAGTTAACACTCTTCCAGACAATGCCTGCGCATGGTTCGGGGGTTGACAAAGGCTACAGACCGTTCCCAGTAGGCACTCTGGACACAGCTACCTTGTTTTGGAGGCTGCATGAGTTTAGCTGTGCCTTGCCTGGAGTTTACTATTTTGCTTACTATCTTATTCATTTACTAGTAGTTTGTTTACTACCTTGCCAATTTGTTTACTAGTAGAGAGAGAGGCTCGTAGCTCCATAAAACGACCGTGATCACCCAGGGAGATGGTGCGACCATAGCTTACTCCCCACTTACTTCCCCTTCCATTTATCATCAAAGACACAGGCCAGTGATACTCAGGTTGTTAAACTCTCCAAGTAAGACACTTAAACTACCTATTTGGAACAAGAGGTTTTAAAATGATAGCAAAAGAATAAGGAGGAAGGGCAGTTTTATACCCACAGCAAGAGACCAGAAAGATAGCATATCAAGCACATTTTGGCAGGAGATGTAAGCCAAGGATCATTACTTGGAGAGTTCAATAAATGTCATTAGCATCTGTACTTTTTCCCACTTTGTTCTTATTATGACATCTTGGCAAAGTGCTGAGAACTATTTATAAGAAAAAGGTTACGGATGCTGGCAGATAGGGGCAGGAGGATCACAAGAGCTTGAACTTGAGGAACATTATCTGCCAGATTAAGGAAAAAAAAAGAGCTTTTGGAGCTAGTGAGGAAAGATCAAAAGAACTAACATGGCAAAGTAACAACTGCAAAGGTAAGAGTGACAGAAGATGTTTTTAAATTGTGTGCAAGAGTCCAAGCATCGTAGTGGGAGCAATAGAAACAGGAGGATTCTAAAATGATCCGAAACAAATGGAATGTGTAGGCAGAACATCAAGGAACCTTTAAAAATAGATAATCCTCACAGAAAAAAAAAAAAAAGAACCCTTTATCTAGGGAGTGGAGTGAAGAAAATACTTAAAGCAGTACCATGCAAAAATGAATTAAAATCAGGGAGTTCCAGTCCAGAGGGAAACCTTAAAGCCAGATTTTGGAAGCAAATATGTTTCAGTCTGTCACCCTTTCTCTTTGGATACAGTGACATAGGTGGTGTTGAAGCCTTGTGAGCCTGTAAGAAGGAAGATAAACCTATGACTGATGATAGTTTAAAGCAGGTGACTAAGGGAGAAGGAAAAAGAAAACCACTCCTCTGGCACCCTCACTCACAAATCAGCCAGGCCTAACTCAAGGCTGCAAAACTTGGGAAAACTGACAAGCGTGTAGAAAAATGCATCAAAAAGTTCTTCTGACAGATACTGCAGTCCCCTTTGGTTGGGAGAATTTTAAAAACTATTAAAGAAGAAAGACAGTTAGTAAAAGTAAAAAAAAAAAAAAAAAAAGTGGTCCAGAAGGAAAGATGCTGTTCTGAGAACAGAAGCAAACCCATATTCCTGTGTTTAGATTATTCAATTAAGTTGGCTGTGTGTGGATTAACCTTGCAGGGAGGTGACGTGAGCCTGCAGCCAGCTTCAAGAACTAATACCGTGTTGAAATGCAGATCTTGACGAGCAATTATGCAAAAGCTCTTACTAGGCAAGTTTTGGTGGGAAAACCTTAAAAATAAATTGTAAAGAACAGCCTGACCAGAAATGAGGCAGCACTGTGTGGAATATCAATTGCTATGCCAGGGGAAAGAAATGAAGGGAGTGTGCTAAAAATGTCAACTACGACCCTGCTGTGAGACACTGAAGTTCCCCGAAGGCTGAAGTGAGAGGGGCTGGCAGTGTAAGCCACCAGCATACACATCCAGCCCTTCCTACAGCAAAAGAGGAGGGCTGGGCAGTAAACACACCCGCTCCAGGCCTGGGAGAACACCCTCACCTGCAGGAGGGAGCAGCATCACTTCCAGAGCAGGTCTTGGAGGTTCGACCTCTCACAGCTACACAACATACTGTCAAAAACAAATGGGGCCTTCTGCACCCCTAATATTGCTTGGGAATAAAGATCACGCCTTCTCTTCAGACAATTTTAGCAAATTGGGATTAGGAGAAATGGATTCCCGAATACAGGCAGAGGGCTTTTGTGGAATCCTGCACATACAGAAAACGCTCAGACCCAAAGCCGCTCGTAACCTGCCAGCAGTCACCGATCAGCTTTCTGTAGGCTGGGTTTCAGCCACGCAGCCTCCCTGCAGTGGCACACCAGTGAGCAGAGAGTGCGATCACCCGCTGCGTACAGAAGCAGGGAAACACGGCTGCTGTCTGCTGCATGTTCTGTTGATCTCAGGAAGTAAAGGACCTACCTCGCTTCCAGCACCTCAGTTTTGCACGTGGGAAGCCGCGGAAACAGTGCTTGCGTTCCTTTGAGGAACACTTTGACTGTGATGGGATTAAGGGAGACCCAAAAGGAGACACTGCTGCTGTAGGTAAATAGAAGAGAACCTCCTCCCCAGAGCTGGGCCGACGCTATGTGAAAGACAGTTGTAAACTCCGTAACCTCGCAAACTAGCACCGTGTGGGATCAGAGGCACCACCCTGATGCTGCTCCCTTCTGAGTGTGCATCACAACACATCTCTGATGACATGATTATATATGGCTTCTAAAATAATGTAATATCAGGCAGTTTTGTTCTACAGCCTTATTTATTACTTCTGAGTCTGTTGTCTCTATTTAATCTTTTCCTGCCTGGAAGAACATCACTCCATCAATGAATCAGCATCTCCAGAGAGGAAATGAAACGGAGCCACGTTCATAATATACAGCAAATCGCTGTCTTAACACTCAGCTAATGTTCCACAGTGGATTAAGAATTATTGTCCTAGTATTTCAGCTTAGTCCAGATTTAGTGCCCCAGTGGAAGAATTAAGGAGTAGATGAAACAGTGCATGTAAAGCTAGTTGCCAGAGCAGTAGGGGAGCATGTTGCTATCACAGTTACTAAGGCAGGTACGTAAAAACCAAGGAGATGTCACAAAGCAGTTCCCTTTTCACAAAAGCTTGAGTAAGAGGAGGAAAATGCACTTGGATACCACAAGAGATTTCAGTGGTAGTGCTGGAAAGCAAACAAAGATGAGCTGTTTAAACAAAATCATCTTAATGAGTGCAATTATAAACCGAAACATGAGGAGCACCTCCATGGTCCATGTGTTGTTATGCATCACCCAGTTAGGTACTCCCTGGACTGGCTACAGAAGAGACTTTATAGCAGCTGACGCACATGTCCTAAACCTTTACTCATGAAAGATTCCCCTGAGAGGTGAGGTCTTCAGTGAGGACCTAAATTTGAGAGGGATTTTCTCTCAAATTCCTACCTCTATCCATGCAATATTACAGCAGCTCCACATCTGGCCACTGTTCTCCCTTCCTGCACTGACGTGATCTTGTAGGCTTGTGATGACTAAGGGTTGTTGAACTGTGTGTGTTCTGATGGGATCTGAGCTGTAAAACCCAGGAAGAAATGCCCCCTTGGAGCTTCATGTGATCCTCACTCTTCCTGCAGCTTCAAATATCAGCTGTGCAACCCTGAGCTCACACGTCTGACTCACCGCTTCTGATCTACTTCCCTCAACTCAGCTCAGATGTGGGGAGATTTAGATTGGGTATCAGCAAGAAGTTCTTCATAGAGAGGGTGATGAGGCACTGGAACAGGTTGCCCAGAGAAGCTGTGGATGGCCCATCCCTGGAAGTGTTCAAGGCCAGGCTGGATGAGGCTTTGAGCAACCTGGTCTAGTGGAAGGTGTCCCTGTCCATGGCAGGGGGGTTGGAACTAGATGATCTTTAAGGTCCCTTCCAACCCAAACCATCCTACGATTCTGTGATTCCCTTTAAGACAGGGGCAGACATCATAAACCCAGAATAACCAAAATGCACAATGCCACTGGGCTTGCCCAGGGAACTAAGCCATGCATTTCTTCCTTATGCTGCTAAAAAAATCCGCTCAGTGACCCAAAAGGGAGACGATAAATGGTGTTACTGAGGATGACATGATATCCAGAGACGAGGAAGAAACCTCAAGGTTTTAAGCTCATTCTGAACTCATCGCCTCTTCACTGAACTACACAGTCGAACACACCTCTACTAGCTCCATTGCCATCGGCCATTTTACACACTTACTCCTGAGAGAAACACATGGGACTGCTGGTTCCACTGGAATACATGCCACATTTTCCACTGACCCTGTGCAAGCTAAGCATTAGCACAGGCTTACATGACACAATGTGTTGGTGTCTTACCCGCTTCTACAGTTTAGGTGTTTGCCAACTGTATTAATTACATTTTCTGTTGCCAGCTCTTCCATGTCTCTACAGTTGTGACTGTAAACTGGTACTGGATATCAATCAACGTTCAGGAACTGTCCCACTGTTAGGCTGTCTCCTTCTGATCTGGCTTAGAGGAAGATGGAGGGAATGCAGTTTACTTATTACACTCACATGGAGTTTCTTCCCAGCATCCCAGAAAAAAAAACCACACTGGAAGGCTTTCTGACGAGTCAATTCCCAATACTAGCAAGTGGGCCATCACTTTGGAGTTGGTCCCTCATGTTGCTGCTCAGTGCAACTCATGTTATTTGGTCATGGGCTGACCTTGACCAGAAAGCGGGCTGGCAAGGACTTTCACAGAAACTGTAGTTGAATTTAGGGAGAAGGATAGGAATAGAGTGCTTAGGCTACTAGCTGAAGTCAACCACACATCATTTCTGCTCTTCATTTGCCATGCTAGCCCATGCCTCATGCCAGAAGACTTTGTTGTCCGAGAAAATGGAGGGACATTCTTCGCTGGCGGGGAGGTAGATAATGCTGCTAGTGTAAAAGAATGAAGCGGACTCTTATGAGCTCTCTGGCCTGAGGTTTCCACCCTCAGTGTGCTGTGATTCATCTAATTAAGGTACCCAGCCTGGAAAACAAGAGGCAATTTGGAACTTCTACTCATTAGCTGGGTATGAATGGGATTTTTTTTTTTCCTCTTGACTGTTTTCATTTTATCTGCGGCAGTGCTTCATGACTCAAGCTCCAGAAGGGCTCAAGATTGTGTGGGTTGCCTCTGGCAAAGACAAGTAGCTTGAAAGTAAGTGTCTGTCTGTCTGACTTTTACTTCTCTCTGAAAACAAACACTGAAAAGCCTATTCCCTGTGTGGCTGACCCAGCTGCTGTGTCTCGCCTGCTTGTTGGGATACAAGATGATTAATCTCCTTCTACATAGTTCAGTACTTAAACCATATGTGAAGGGGGCACAAGGGCTTTCAGATAAAGAAGGGATAAAAAAAGACCTGTTTTACGCCTAATGAAGAAATAATTTCCTTAAGAACAAAAAGCTCCTCGCAGCCAGTGCTTATAAATTGCTTAATTGGAAATACACATAACAGTCCTACGAGGATTATCTGAGTGCTTCTGGCTGGAATTAGAGTCAGGAAAGAAAAGTTATTTTAGAGATACTAATAAAACAGGAGGTTGTGAAGGCTTCTGGGATACATACAGATGTTTTATTTTTAGGCTTCGCATGTAAAGCTGATTTTTAACCGATTTGTTATTGCTTTTCAAGCTCTGCTGATCAGCTTTTGAGGCAGAGAGAAGTGAAAATAAAGGGACAGACCCCCATCTCGGAGGCGGATGGCTCCAGAAAGCTGTACTGCTTTGGGTTAGCTGGGACCTTAGGCTCTCAGGCCTGCTACTGCTGTCGAGGGAGCTGTTTGAGGTTTAATGAAATGGGCCAAAAACACAGCCAAAGACATCTTTGGCAGCACCTTTCTGTGTTCCTGACAGGTACCAACCTCCTCAGCAATCCTTGGCTGTCTGCAGGAGACGACCACGCTCACAGGCTGGCTCTTTGCCCGGCCGCAGCGGAACTGCCTTCCTCCACGTCCTGCGCCGTCAGTCCTCCTCAGAAAGGGGAAAATGGCGGTTTGGTTTGGACGCTGCGCCCAGAAGTTGTGCCATCCCCACCCACGGGCCAAAGCGAGGGACTGAGGCCGGCGGTGCCGCCACAGGGCGGCG
>NW_010260845.1:0-7761 GCF_000690775.1 Eurypyga helias
AAGGGACGCGGCGGAGAGTGATAGTCCCGCCGCTCCCCGCCTCCGCCCCGAACCCACCGCCCCGTTTCCAGCGATGAAAACTGTTTACTTTTCTGATGAGACTCTTTTGGTTTTGCCTGTGCTGTCCCTTTTGGAACCGAGTGTGGAACGCCTAGTTAAAACCGCTAGAGCCTGGGCTGGAAACAGACCTCCAAATGAATTTGTATATAAAGCAAGGCTCCTGTCAGGGCTGAGCTCCCGTCTCTGTATCATAAGAAATAATTGATTTCTGTCCTGCACAGACAGGCTTAAAAATGAAATTTCTTTTGCAGAGGCAACTGACCTTGATCTGTTGGTGGAAAAAAAAAATGGTTTAGGTCTGCTTCCTCCTTCCTCTCCAATAATTATGTTTTGAAGCTTGCAAAACTTCATTTAAAAATAATTTAATAGCCGTTCTTTATAATGACAAAAGTTTAAGCTTCTTTCTATCTATCTGTTTATCTATCAATCTCTCTCTCTCATATAAGATTTCTCCACACATAAGCATAAAATCATAAGACAAACCATAAGAACATAAATTAGGCATAGTCATACTGGAAATCTTGATTGGGATTGTGTCCATATGCATGTCTTTTCAATTTATGTAAGAACACAGTAATTTATATTAATAATAAATTAACATATTGATGTAGTAACATATAATTTAAGTAAGATATTAACAATGGTACTATATTACTATATTAATTTATAAGGTTGCATATCTATGTAATACACATAATATACTCATGCAGTATGGGAGTAAACTCTAAACATTAATAATAATCTGGCATGAGAAGTTGTAACCATTTTCCCCACACTTGAGCTAAACACAACTCCTGCTGCAGATAGTTCTTCCCTTTCACCCTGTATAAAGACAAGTTTGAGAGCTGACCTTTAAATTACCCACACGGACCAGTGGCTGGAGGCGTTTTGTCAGCATTGGAGGTTTCCCTCTGGAGACCACAGGCATCATCACTGTACTTTGCCTCATGTATTTGGGTATTTATAATCAGACTAACTGGAAAAAATTCTGTATATATGTAAATACTGCCCCTTTTGTAGATAGTTCATTTGTAGTATGACAGTGGGAAAAGTATTTAATGGGAAGAAAATTGATAAAAGTATGGAGTAACAGCAAATGTTCACTGTTATAAGAAAAATCATCTACGGCTCATGTCTTGCAGTCTTCACACAGCGCAAACTCCTCACTGCTGTGGAAGCTTTGCCTGCATCGTGGCTGGTCAAATTCCTAATCCAAAATTTTAAAGGTAATATTTTCTGTCTTTGTGATCATTTGAAATTTCATTATGTATGCATTCTAATAATAATATTAATACAGAAAAATAAACCTTGCCAAACTCAAGACCACTAATTATAATACTGTAAACTGCCGGAGGACATACTTTTAAATTAAGATTATTATACAAGCTGAAAGATTTCATAGTAAGAAACTACAAGTAGATTATTTTTCCTTGTATATAACCATTTTTCAAGTTAATTAAATGGTTATTTCTGTTAAATAATCATATCTAATACTTATAAAAATTGCATAGTGTCTCTGAGGACACTAAGACAAGAGACTGATTAGAAGAAAAATAAAACTAGTCAAGTAGCTTTGAATTGTCCCAGAGTCTGATGGAAGAAAAAAAATGGCACTCCATAAAAATTTTCATAAATCCATTTGATGCATATGATGTTCTTCACCTGTAAGACAGGCTGTACTATTAAGATTCTGTGAATTCCAGCTGCCTCTTTAACTATATGACTGTAAACCTAAAACCAGGTGTCAACAACTGGTAATGCCCACTCACACTGCAGCTCCACGTTGGTTGTATTTGCTCTCTGAGGGGCAGATTCACTGCCATTTAAATCACTGGATTCTGATTTGCATTCATGGGAGCTGGATGAAGCCTTTCTTGCTGGAAGAAAGCTAGACCATTCTTGTGGCATGTCACTGATTTATACCAAAAACGAACTTACTGCCAGATGGAGGAATGTGTTGGGTGCTTTGCAAAGCACGTGCTCCATGACAAGAGCACCTCTCAGTCTTTGCGGTGGGAAGCAGCAAGTGCCCTTGACCAGAGGGGCTGGTGTGGTGAGGGCTTTGGAGGAGGCTGTGGCAGGCCCTCACAAGCCTACCTGCTCTGCCTTTGGTTAGGAAGCAAAAAGTGAAGCTGGGAAGGACTGGACAAAAATCAAAGTCCAGGGATGGAATTTACTCTTAGGATCATAGAATCATAGAATGTTTTGAGTTGGAAAAGGCCTTAAAGACCATCTAGTTCCAACCCCACTGCCATGGGCAGGGACACCTTCCACTGAGCCAGGTTGCTCAAGGCCTCATCCAGCCTGGCCTTGAACACTTCCAGGGAAGGGGCATCCCTGGGCAACCTGTTCCAATACCTCACCACCCTCTCCGCGAAGAATTTTTTCCTGATATCCAATCTGAATCTCCCTGCTTTCAATTTAAACCTGTTACCCCTTTTCCTGTCACTACAGGCCCCTGTAAAAAGTAACCCCCCAGCCTTCAGCTTTTCAGCTTAAAAGCACTCGGCCCTGCTGCTGATTGTATTTATAATCCGGGAGAACAGTTTTTCTTCCAAATAATTACTCTCCAAGTAAAACTAAGAACAGAATCCAGCTCCTTCCTGTTTGGTTCCCCCACCTCCAAGCAGAGGCCCACAGGGTGGTGCTGGTTACATTTAACCCTTACAGGTACATGGTGATCAGTTTACAATGCTGTTAGATGCTCTTTGTAGAGCTGCACCATGGGCTCTGACTGCACAGTGTCACACAAGGGCAGAATCCTCCCCATGACCCAGAGCACACAGGATTTCAGAGAGTTTCACGGGATTTAGACCTGTCCTGTGCTTTGCAAATCTGTCCTGGTATATCCATGATACAGCACAGGTACAAGTGTCTTTTGGAAGTAAGGTGTCAAAAGTACTTTGCTAACTTGTATCTCCCACCAATCTGTTTCTCATATCCATATGATTTAGGAAACCCAGACATGACAGTCTTTTGGAAACAATGAAAATGGCACTGAGTTCATCTAAATATGACAGATAAGAGTCTTTTTTTCCCTCCCCCTTGGGTTGTACCCTTTCACCCTGAGAAACCTTATCTGAGTGACCATTCTTTAGATAAATGAGATGATGCATTGTTGTTTTACTATCCCATGCTGAAGGCTGAGGAGAGAGGACCAAGGGCTTTTCCAACACCTTTCCCTCTCTGGCAGCCAGAAAGTGCAAAAGTCAAAGCTAGGCCCAAGAGAGTGAGGCCAAGCTGGGAAGCTGGACTCATACCCATTTTCCCTGTGTTGCTGGGGGCAGAGCCATGTGAAGGAGCACCCCACAGCTGTAGAGAAGCACCAGAGGGTTTCTGGCTTTGAATTCTCTGCAGCTTTGCTGGGATCAACCCTCCTGGCCCAGGCCACAGCCATGTCCAATAGCCTGGGAGTGCTCTGTGTCATCAGTCTTGTGGATGGTATACCCTGACAACGCTGCCATAGCGGGGGGGGACACGGCTCCCTCTAGGGAGAAGCACTAGGAGCCCACCCTGGAGTGGGGCTGGCCCCAGGGACAGCTGGCCAGGAGGCAGGTGGCTGTGGGCCTGGTGGTGTGATCCATGGGGCATTAGTCCTCCAGCTATCTGTTTGTAGCCCAGCAAAGCTCACTATGGTGTTGAGCATGATTCCTGTGCAGGAGGTATAGAGCAGGCAAAGAGTGTGAGAAAGGACCCCCTGGGGTCAGCTGCCAGGGACACAGCCAGGACTGAGGTGGGAGCCCTTCCTGTGGGCAAGAGGAGGGCAAGATCTGAGGCAATTTCCTGCAGCTGTTGCCGGACCCTCCATCCCCACAGTCTCAGAGCCTTCCTTGATGGCAAGGAGCCCATACCACACCCATCATCAGGGTGAGCGCCTTGCCTGCCATATGATGACACACTCTGGGGGCAAGAGGAGAAGAGCGAGCCCTCATTCCTACACGTGGGACAAAGCTCCTTTTGTCCATCCTTGCCATAAACTGCTGCGCCAAGACACAGCCTTGCAAAGCCCTGGGCTGTGGAACCTGCAGCGCTGCTGGGCTGGCTTTGTGAAGAGCCTTCTGCTCTGTGAAGGGGAGGTTTCCCTTGTCAAGCCTTCTTGCAACGCTGCTAGGCCCTGGGCCCGACCTGCCACAGGCTGCTGGGGCAGGGGATGTTATTGCCCTGGCAAAGGAAAAGCACCTCACTCCCAGTGTCTGGAGAGAAGCAGAATGACCTGAGATAGCAAGTGTGAGAAGGGTAGGGAGAGGCACCGGCTGGGGATCAGCCACAGCCCCCACAGCCCTGGCAGTCCGGTGCAGCCGGCTGTGTGCTGCGTCTCATGCCTCCATGCCAGACAGACTTGCACCTGCTGGCTTTCTCATAGGGAGCTGGTGCTGTTTCCATATGCTACTGAAAGTATTCACTTTGCCTCTCTGAAGTCTTAACTGACTTACTATCCACCCCACCCCCACTGAATCATGATACAACTGCATTTTTAGCTATTAAAAAGAATCTACATTTGTTATGTGCATTACAGAAAAGACCCTAAAACCTTCCTGAGGTTTTCTTCAACAAGAATAGTCAGGCCAGAAGCAATTTAAATGTAATGTTTACGTATGTTTATACATGCATACGCACACAATTTCACAGTTACTAGCAAGTGTAATAGATAAAAGTTACCATTAATTATCTGATTATATATTTGATAGTATATTTCACTGAATCATCAGCTGTTTTCTTACATTTTTACATTGTATCATAAAGTTAGTTTTTCACCTAAATACATGTGCAAATTAATGAGTCTTGTTGGCTTGCTCAATCGTAATGATTTTTTTTTTTCAGTTTGGACAACCCCAAATCTGATATATTTATGCAGAGTCTTCAAAACAGTTAGAAAACTGTTACTTACCAACTGATGTAAGTCCATGTTTTATAGATTCCTGTATGATGGCTGTGTGGGAGCCAGAAGACATTATTAGGTGTAAATATAGAGTACCCTTGGGTGCGAGGTGTACAGCATTGAGTACAGAAGAGGTGCAGCCTGTAAACTTTTCTGGCCTTGAGGGCCAGGCTTACAATAACCTTCAGTGAAAGTCGGCGTGATGAACAACAAAAAAAATATCCAAGAATTCAGAAAGTAACAAGCATGTCTTTGAGTGGACTCTGTACTTTTTCCAGCATTAGTGACCCACTGTAAACCATGTATCCCATTTCATGATAGTCTCTAATCAGAAGAATTGGAACTTGTGATAGGTTTGGCACTGTCACGTGATTTTGTACAGCTTGATAAGAGGACCCTGTTATAAAGTGACAGCAAAAGAGATAAGAACTCTTGGCAGATAATGGCAGAGAAATGATTAACCTAGAGTGGAGAGGTGCTATGAAGCCCAGAGAGTGGAAGGTTGTAAAGTTGTGGGGTCATAAGATCATACTGAGTGGATGAAAAACCATTCCAACGTAAGTGTAATGACTATAAACTGAGACTTGTGACCTGTCTTCTTGATGTCACCACCTCTTTGCACAGCGGACAGCAAGCATGGTTGTTTTAGCTTCTGTAAACACACTTTGGATGGCAAAACAAGCAAGCATTAATTCCTTAAAGGAGGCTTCTGAATGCGCTTGGGATTTTACATGCTGAGTAACAGCACCAGCAAATCTCTGGTGGTGGTTTGTCAGACAAAACCATTTTACTGCCTCAGTCCTCAGACTGAAGACAAACTCCAGGTTGAAGCCATTTAGTTGAAAGCATACACTACTTTCCCAGTGAAAAGCCTTACAGCACGGTTAAACATTGATATCCTAGGATTGTGATACATAGTATTGCCCTCACCTCTAAGGCAGTGAGGTATGGCATCTATTCACAGCATGCTAAATGACTGTCAAGTGTTTTGCTGTAAAATAATTATAAAGGTGAGCAGCTGTTTACTCGACTGGGGGATTTTTCAGCTTGGCTGTAAGTGGGTCAGGTTCTGCTTTCACACCCACCAGAGGAAACACAGGGCATGCCGGCTCCCTGGGTGACACTGTGCTGCTGGTACAGCAGCCTGAGTGTGGTGCTTCTCCTCGCACTGCGGTGCCGTGGGCAGCCTTGCAGCTGTAGCCCAATAGATTAAGCCTGCATACACTTTGTGAGATCACACTCAAGCCTATTCAGATGATATTTGATATTTCAAGTCTTTTGAAAAATAGGGTGCAGTTATTCCACCGTGGGTTAGACCTGAAGGCTCTTGAAGTCAGCAGGAGTTTTTTTTCTTTAAATTTGCAGAGGGCTGTAAAGCAGCATATGCTCTTTTATATACTTTGTGATGAGGGTTAGACTTTGATGACAAAGTGGCAGGGAGGTTAGTTCATGCTCAAACTGAACTGCTTCTCAGGCTGCTCCTGGCTAGCATGAGAGCTAGAGAGGCTGTCTGAAAATGGGGTTGATCCAGCAAATGGTGCAGTGAGTGAGCTAACAGTCAGGAACATTGAATTATCACTTGGCCTGTGCAGTACTGCCCCCGTCCAGAACCCCTCTGTAGCAAGGATGGCAGGCTGTAGAGAAACTTCCAAATTCTCATTAAACAACTGCATGTGCATTTCATATGCTTTATTTACCATGCTGGGGTATATAAACCAGACATTTGTTCACCCAATTAAGTCACAAGCAAAAATACTAATTTAGCCTATGGTTCATGCAGCAAGTAAAATCACCTATATTTGTTCACCAAAAACTTCCAGAAATCATGGTTCTCTTCCTCTTTTTTTATACCTGTAATTATGCTTGTAAAGTGAGCAAACAGTACCAAGCTACCTCACAGCAATGCTATGAACATTGTTGGCTTGCAATGTGTATGAAAGGCTTCAAAAGCAAAACTTTCCATGTAAGTGTATCTTCTTATTTATTACAGGAAAAAAAAAAAAAGTTTACAAGTCTGGTTAAAGAGATACTATGAGTTTTCTTTCAGGGTCACTGATATTTTTTATCTATTAGTCTGGGTGAAAGCTGCAAGCCAGCTTTTACAACAGGTTTCATGCAAACCTAAAGGATTTGATTCTGTCCTAATTAATTTGATCACCAAATAGCTTTTCAATGCTTTTCATAAAAAAATGAAAACAAACATTTATTCCATTAGAAATAGCATGTTTCTGGGGACTGGGGATAAAACAAATGAGAAATGCTGCAAATGGTACTGTGGTTAGAAACTTTCCACTGTGTCATCAGAGACATTGCTGGAGCACTGTTGGCCCATAGACAAGTCTCTGTAAAGGAATCTGCTGTATGTGGGGGAGAGAGATACTAAATCATAGGAAATATAAAGAAACTTCATGCTTTTGGCTTCAAATGCTGTCATTCCTTTCCTTTTTTGCATCAGTATCAAATGTCAGGGTCACTGAAAAATGTTCTTTTTTTTCCTTTCTGATACTTTGTCTCCATGGGTAGAGGAATGTATGCCAGGTGCATAACCAGACATAATATATACCTATACCTAGTCCAGTGGGGGAAAAGAAGTTCATAGGGAAACTCTTGGATGATCTGTGTCACCCTGTGATCCAGTGGCTCAGTATGTTTAGCAGTGATACGTTTAGGCACCAGCTTAAAAAAGTGCATAAGGGTGTATGTAATGAAGCATATGTGTTGCACCACTGAAGCTAAAGTACCTGAGTTTGTGGCTGAATACTTTGCTTAATCAGGTATTTTGAACTGTAGCTTTTCAGATGGAAGTCCCTGGTAAAGCAGCC
>NW_010260845.1:7792-68047 GCF_000690775.1 Eurypyga helias
CAGCCACTAACCTTACTGGCAGCAGCTTTTCCTAACTGTGGTTGAAGCGTCATAAACTCATTTGTATCTCGGTGTTTTTCAGTACCACCCCCTCTTCCACCCTCACCCCCACCCCCCACCCCCCACTTCATCCTGTCAGGGTGAGACAAGGCTTTTGGAAGCTAATTTTATTATTTCACACATGCTTTTCTGTCTCAGGCCTTTGGGGAAGATAATTAATTCAAAAAAATGTTTAGTGTCCTTTTTTTTTTTTTGCCAGTTCTTGTATGATGAAATTGTCCCATGTTTGTCCCTCAGACAAATGTCCCTCAAAGAAAGTGTACCTGATTTCAAAAGCTTGGCAACAATCCCCCCTTTGACTCTTGCACATCAAGTTATTTAGCAATGATTTACCACAAAAATGGAGTCAAGAAGGAGTTTCTCCTCTTGTGGACTTTTTCACAAGTGGCATTTCATTTGGGCATGTAAAGATGTTAAGAAACAAACTCTGGAAATGGATTGATGCATGAACAGTGACTTTTTCCAATAGTTTTAATCCCTGACTTGTATATGTTGGTATCAATTTAGTAAGGTCAGTCAGGATTTTATATTTTTCCTGTAACATTTTGGATGTTGCTCTTCTGAATCCAGTGTGTTCCTTTTCTTTCTATGCTATCTCAAGGTATTATTGCCTTTACTATCAATACATCTCAGAAAAGTGTTCAGCACAGCACACATCAAGTGAGGGACATGATCCTCATTCTACTGAAAGTTCAGGGCAAACGTGGCATTGACCCTGGCATGGTGCCTACCGGGCATGAGGTGTCTGCTCCTGAGAGTAGTCCAATTAGTTTCAGCTGGAGGTTTGCTTAGGTGGAAAGAGATTTGCAAACTCTGTTCTTTGATCTGGGTATCACTCCCTTAAAACTTTTTATTCATTTCAATCATTCCAATATTTCTCCTGATCTATCACATACATTTAAAATTCTTTTGGATGCTTCAGTGTATTTTCTCTACCTTCATGAATTTTATATTATTTTACATGTGTAAAACCAAGGCATTAAAAATACAGTTTTATGTCTTTTCCCCAGTAGTTCTGTAAAAGAAATTAAGAGAATTTATCTGATATATCTGGTGATCTTCACATTTTGGGTTTTTCAGTGAAGTAATTACAGTACTGAAATGTAAATTTTTAATTTATGAAGTTATTGCCATCAGTTGATTCTCAGTTCCTGTTTGGTCTTATGGTATGACTGCACTGTTAAATGTTTCATTAGCTTTGTTTTCTTACATATATATATTTTACATTATGTTTATCACCTCAATAATAGAATGTAATGGCATTAAAGCACATTTCAGTATATGCTGCTCCTTACTTGTGATTTTCAACATATTCAAATGCAACCCTAGTGAGCAGAAGTAAGTTCTTTGTGGGTGTTTAAAACTTGAACTGTTTTCCCTGATTACATCAATCAGATTATTTTAGTCTCATATGTTTCTACCTTCTGTTTGGATGAACACAATTTAATAGAAACCATATTTGGAGGTGAATTGTAGGAATTATGATAGTTTTGTGTGACTTTTCCCTATTAATTTCTTAAAAAAAATATTCCATTGAATATTTCTGCTAATAAATGAATATCTAGAAAAGGAGGTAAATGCAAACATTTCTAAGTACTTTCTTAGGTTAAGTGAGCAATCAGGAAACCTTCAGGGCTGCTTTAGGAGAGAAACTCAGTTCTGTGCAGAAGGAAGCATACAGCTGTGGATCACAGAAGTCCCCTTTTGGCCTTAACTGAAGGAGTATCATGAGCTTTAGTGGGACACAAATTTGGTACTGGGTCTCTGCACTAGAGAAATAAAACTTTTTCTTGATGTGACAAGAGATATCTAGGCAAGTTTTATCTGTCTGTCTATGTAAGTAGCTTCAATTTTAATTTCTTGTACACCTCCTATTCTTCAATAATTTAATTTATTGGAGTACAAAGAGAAATTATATCAATTAATTACGGAATCTTTTCAAAGCTTATCTAGGATATATTTACTAGAAACAGGAGCAGAGTATTTGACTTTGTGAGAAAAGAACAGATTTCTGTGAAACAGGCAGGGGGAAATTACTTCCATGTATGTAGCAGTAACAGGTGTTGTGAACTCATCCATCATCTCACATAACACTCAGGAGCAGAAAAGAGTTTCTTCTTAGATCATTATTAATATAATATTGGGAATACATTATTTTGGAAGGAGAAGAGGAGAAAGAAAGGAGTAAGTCTTAAAGAGGATCTTAAGTAGAATTTTAAATGTTTTTAATTTGGTAGCTTGATTCTGTTTTTTCAGGATACTTACGTATGTGCAGGGATGCTGCTGCTACCGTCCCTGTGCTCCCGACCCAAAAAACCCCCAACAACTTAGATGAGGAAGGATGAAAATAGCAAGTATTACTGCAGGAAATGAAATCCTAAAAGACCCTGGGTGCTCCAATGAGTTTCTGACTAATTTCTATCCCTTAAGGAAGTCCCTTCATCTGTGCTATGCTGCACATGGACTGGCTTTGCTTAAAACCATGGAGTAAGCGCAAACTGAATGCTAATGGAAGGTGAAAGACTGGCAAAAGAAAGCAGTTCAACGTGGCATTTCATGTCTAAGCAGAGGGTGTCTGCTTACTGAAACTCATTTATTGAACCAGGAATAAAAGAATGTCTGGAGGCTGATGAAATGCAGAACAGCATGTAACGAATGCTCTGATGGGCCACCTTCCAGCTGGAGGGGAGGAGGAATCAAGACTTAGTGGTCAAGTGATGGTGCAGAGGAGTGCTCTCACTTCTTTCTATCTTCCAAATGAGCAAGTGCAGAATTAGTTCCAATTTCAAAGCTGTTTTTCACTGGGCACAGGAGAGGAAAGTGGGATAAAGACCATTCAGAAATAAAGATTTGAGAAAAGTGGGGTAAAGACCATTCAGAAATAAAGATTTCTGGTGATTTTATTAATAACTGTGAGAAATGTAGCACCTGGCAGGAGAGATAAGTGGGTTTTCCTAAGCTCTGTTATAGGCAGGTAAATATTGCTCTAGTTTATGGCACTAATAATTAAACAGGACACTAGTCTTTCTCTTGGCAATTTAAAACTTAAGGTAGCTGTTTTCTGGAGGCATATGCTGAAATGTGAATCTGAACAACAGTAACTACTTTAGATGTAAGCTTCGTAATAAAATAACATATATTCTGTCCAATGCATATATTTAAAAAATATATATAGCACTGAAGAAACACTTTTTTTTTCATTGTCTTCCAAGTCATCTAGGCACCACACTTGGTAAATACTGCAGTTCTTAAAAAAAAACCCGAATAGACTTAGGATCTGAGAAATACTTGATTCCTTCAAGAACACAGTCTCCCTAGTGCGGTTTCATGAATAATAGATTATTGTAACATATTAATATTTTTCTATCTTTTTATACAATGTGCCCATGGTTTGTTAGACAGTACACTTATTTTCTGTGCTGAGACCACAGTAAAAAATGCAGATGATCCTGGAATTAGAGTGCCTCTATTTCTGGGGAGAGCAGTAGCACCTGGGAGAAGACATGACTTTCAGGGTCTGCCTTTAGATCAGACTGTTAATGCATCTGGAGTGGCATGGAAATACCTAGCTTCTGTTCGCCCATTCTGTGTGTATAGTGCCTAGACCAAGTTCTTCATCTAGGCTTCTGGGTGCTTCTACCACACTGTGAAATACGAACAGGTTCAGGTAACCTTATTAACTGTAAACTCACATTGTTCTCATCCTAAAACTGTTACTCTTGCTTTCCTTTGGTCACCACTACTTACCCTGTCATTAGACTGAAATGCTTTTCAGTGATGCAGACGGCAGTATCTACAATTAAGATGGAGACCTGATCATGACCTGTGGAAAACACCATATTACAAATCTGTGCATATATATGCACAGTAAGAGATAATGAATACAGCAATAGTAGGATGATAAAAAAAAAGAAGCTTTTGCCACCGGCTCATTTAATCTCCAGCTGAGAACTCAGCCTCTTTCCTGTGCTAGGCTGGATGGGGTCCTGGTCCTGAATTATTCTTTGGATTTCCTGGCTTAGCCTCAGATCTGGCTAATTTTAGTGCTTTCACGTGATGACTACTGGAACATTGGTAGGACTTGTCACTACTCTGCTTGATCAGCTCCTGTGCCATGGGACTGCACCCTGTCAGTGATTTCCCTACCCAGTGTATGTTGCTGCTGCCCTTAGCTCGCAGTTTACCTCCTCTTAAAATGCAGCTGGCCCTTGCTGTTCCCTGCCAGCTTTTATAGGTGCTTTCCTCATTCATTCCTAAAAACAAGAAATAACTACTTCTATAATGAAGTATAGGGACTTGCTGGGGACTTTGTGCTTTTCAGTTAGAATGTGGAGGCTTTTCAAATAGCAGCCCCATCATCTTGGGATTCTCCCTATAGATAAGCAATTTTTTATTTTTTTCTTTTATAAAGGGGGAAGCAATTTTGCTGTTATAGTTCACACTGCAGGGCAGCTGAGAAGAACATGCTCTTTCTCTTTGGAGGTGTTGGACAGGGCACCACTGACCTTCAGAAGATCTTGCTTGTGAAAAGCTTGCACCAGCTCCGAACCAGGTAGTTGCTGCATGGGCACACACCCCTTCTCAGCTGCTCACTAACGCTTTGAGAGGGGACAGAGCCCTTGTCCAGGTGAAAAGTTACATGTGTAATGTGTGGCTCAAGCCTGTTTCTGAGAAACAACCCCTGTGCCTTGTGTTGCTGTTAACTCGCTGCCATATTTGACATGTATGCATCAGTTGATAGGTGGTAGTGACTGAACAATAACTATTGATTTTTCATTTCATATTAACGACATAGCAAATTCCAAATATGACAGTGAGGGTGGGATGCCAGTGTAGACATTCCTGTTTGGCTTCTTTCCTTCCCTGGATCCTTTCCTTGTATCTCAAGAAGCTGTATAGAATTCTCTCTTTAAGGCATCTAGTTTCACAAGCTAAAAATTATACACAATTTTCTGATGACTTTCAGTCTTGGAGTGAACATCCATTAAGCTTAAATAAATGGACTGGATCAATTATTTACCCAAAGCACACTGAGACAAATGACAAACACTGAATGACAGAAGAGGGTTTGAATAGGCTGGAAGTTCTTTCTGACTCAGGATCAGTGTCCAGGCAAATGTAGAGAGAGACAGCCTTCAGTTGGTGGACATTCCAATCAGCTGGGTCATTTTCTTTTTTTATAAAGAAATAATGAACTAGAATCCTTTCCTAATTTATCTTGGTGAGAACTGTTTTAGTCAAGTCACTGAGACCATGGTTGTATAAAATGTTGGGAAGGGACAAGAGTTGAGACTTTGAAGTTTCAGAAGTTTGGAAAATGTTCTGTAATTTTGCAACAGACTAGGATTTTGGCAGGAAGTCAAACATTTCCATATAATTTCTCCTATAGTATCAGCAGACTTAAACTAGCAGAATTCAAATGAAATTGTTGTAGCTTAAAATGTTTTCACAACATGAATAAAAGCACATTTTGTTACTTCAAACACAAACATTTTAATCTCTTGATTCTTCATTCTGTTGCTGTTTGATCTTATTCCCCCTCCCTTTTGACTTTAGATCTCATTTTTCTCTTTTTGCCTGGTCTTTCACTGTCTTCTATTGCGGTCAGCTTTCCTCTGGCAGCTTCTTTCCATATATGTCTGAAATCTTATCTTGGCACCTGCACTGGGAACGTTCTGAAACATAGATGTTGAGGATGTTCTCAAGTTAGGCTTTTGTGCTGCTTGCAGTAATAGTACTGCTGGTTTTACTAGAAACTATTCCTTTATAGAAAAAAGGGATATAGTAAATAGTCTATATATACAACACCATAATAGCAGGCAACACTAGTAGCCTAGGGCTGTACTCCTGCACTGTAGTCTTTGGAAGAGTAAGGATTGCTTTTAACCTTTGAGCTTATACTATATTTCTTCATCTCCTTTGGTAACATTTGCCTTAATTGTAGCCTGGCATTTGGATCCCTATGGTTTTGGTTTTGTTCTGCTGGAAAGTGGCAATCTGCAATGCTGCTTCAGTTCCCAAGACCCTCTGACTACACTGGATGCTGGGGGCTGCTGGGGCTCTGTTCCTGATCCGGTTTATGCTGAAAGCAGCTGCACAGGGAAAGCTTGTCTTGCAGAGAGCTTGCTTTGAGCAGAACAGTCTGGGATGCTACCGCCTCAGTGGTTCTGTTGCATAATAAGAACCTGGACCAAAACCAAACCAAAACAAACAGAAAAAACCCCAAGAGCCAAACAACACAGCAAATGCTAAAAAGCTTTAGCTCTGGAGCTGCATAATGGATTCTTGTGGGATTTGAAGCTAATCCTGATCCTGTTGCAAACGATGGATGTTGAGAAAGGCTTCAGCTCAGCCGTATCAATATGCCTTACTGCCTCTTACATGGGAGGTAACTGTGTTGATAACTTCAAAAGTGAATACAAATTTATCATATCTGGAAGTGGTCTATTGGGTTGAGTCCTATACAGTCTGTAGGAGAAGGTATCATATCTTATCTGTGAAGCAGCTTCTCTGCACTGATTGCTATGAAAAAACTATGATCTCATTTCAGTATGTTACAGTTTGGCCAACCTGCCCAAAATCTAAGCAACCCAGAATTTCCAGAGACGTTCTTGATTCTCCCAAACCATCTTTGAGATGAGCTGACTAGAAAATACAAGTTAAACATGCTAAAATGAAATCTCTGAGAAACCTGAGCCTTGCCACACAAGACTTCTGTGTGCACAAGGGAACTCCCCGACCTGGAAGAGTTTCATAGGTTGGCCCTGTGAGCCTTCAGCTTTCTGCTTATGGAAGATGAAAAGAACCATCTTTAAAGCAGCCAGACCAAAGTGGCTGGATAGTGAATGAGGTGATCCTCACTTTATCTTACTTGGTTTAATTACCCACAGTGTTGAAAGCTGTCTGCAACGTAAGGTACTTTGTACTTCTCCTTAAGCTTCAACTGCTTTTATACCATTGTTCTGAGAAGCCATTTAGAGAATTTTGAATGACTGTGATGATATGATTCAGTCCTAGAGTCACTGCAAAGCACAAAGGCCCTATTGTCCTACTAGGTTACCTAAGTGTTGTAAAGGAGAATTTGCTACTTGTAGTTTTCGGAATGGTTTGTCACATCTTAGGTGTGCCACACAAGAGGAGACTCCTCAATAAATACGTAACTTATAGATGAAGCCCACTTGATACCCTTCCCACACAGTGTGAACATGCCTTTAGTTAAGGCACCACTAATACAACCTACATTTCTTCACAGCAAGTGTCATATTTCTAGGACCATCTACCTGCCTCAGAAGTGGGTACACAGATTTACTAGTAAGGAACTAGGTTTCATTAGATGTATTAATTGTTTTATTAAGGCTTAGTGTTTTTCACACAAATTTACACCAGTTTTACAAAGGTGTGATGTTAAATTAGGGCTGCATTATTGGCAGATGTGTTTCTATTGACAATTTAGTAGAAACCAGGTGAATTGCTGTCATCCCAGCTAACCGAATGGAATACACCTGAAGGTGGAATTTTACTTATTTATCAATATTTACCAAGTGCTTTAGCAACATCAACAGCTTTAGTTGTATCCATCCTAAAACTGTTTAAACAGGACAGCCATAGTAACAGAAGGGGAACTACAGTGAAATATCACACACATCTTCAGCATCGGAAGATTTAGAGAGGCTAATAGAACTGCTTTGGCTGACTTAGTGTGACTTGTTTCCCCGTTTAAATGGGATGAATTGTTATCAGCTGAAATTCAGCAGATATCTTTGGGTGAAGTGGTGGCAGGTGGGAGAAGACAAAGTTCTTTTCTTCTTCTGTTAGAAATCTGAACATTAGCTAAGGCACAACTCCACCTCGTGTTTCCTGGATGACTGGGCAGAGACATCCCTCGAGTACGTAAGGAAGCAGCCTTACTCTGCCATGTCACTTGTGGTTTTACATCATGTTCTGTGGGCTCATGTTTCTTATTTGTAATTTCATGCGGACAGGTTTTTTTTTGACTTTGTGTTACTTTATTTCTCATTCTCCTTTCTAGTTAGCAAAAGAGATAAATATTTATTGATGTTCAGGAAAAAGAATAGTGTGAAGCAATGCTGTTTTCATTAATATAAGCAGTTTCTTTAGAAAAAGGATTCAGCTCTGTAAATAGGGAGGAACTATTCTGTAGTGGGGTTTCCTGTACATGTGTGCTAAAGTGGAGCACATCTCATCCTGGTGAGGGAAGTGAAACATATGAAGCTATTAGAGATGACCTGTAATACGGAGTAGAAAAAATGTCCAGAGGAATGCATAAAAAGCCCCTTATCATGCAGGTATTTGTGTTGAAGCAAACTATTTTATAATCCAAGCTGTCATGAGGGTCTGCCCTACCAGGATAAATAGAAGGCAGACCAGTCTGCTGATCTGTCTTTTATTCTGTAGTGTATATGTAACATGCACTGGAGTTATTTGAAAAGCGTCAAAAGTGCATTTTTAATTGTGTGACATGATTTGTTTTACTGGAAAACACCCCAGATGAGACATGCATAAGTGTGTAACACTTATGAGTGAGCTTTATTGAGTGTTTTGGTGGACTTTAAGCAATGTTTAAAATCATGATTCCATGGGATGTTTTTAGCTCGTAAAATATTAGAGGTGTTACACCTGAGATCTACTGTGTTTTAATGCCACGTCATTGTTGCTTATCCCTTCTCTGTCTACAGGAGTGTGTAACATCAGTTAAACTCTCTTCAGGTAGTGTGATTTAAAAGAGTTTTGTTAAAGTCAGTATTGAGCTATGCTGATTCACGCTTGCTGAAGATCTAGCCCAAGGTTCATAAAGTGCATTGAAACAGGAGATAATAGGTATCACAGAAATGCAAATATTACATCAGTGAGATAAATGGAAGAAAAGTGTCTTCAATTTTTATCAGTGAAAAACCACAAAAGGCTAAAAGAAAGTCTTAGGTATATTATAACTTCAATCTACAATGACTCCTGCTTCTCTGGTATTGTTTCTGTATTTTGTTATAAATAGTAAAATATCCTGCTTAATTCAACTTCATCCCTCCACCCCTGATTAACAATAGTCAAAGTGGTTCTTGGAATTATAGTTGCTGCATCTTGAGCATGAATACAGTTTTCTAATGAATAGACTGAGGCAAAAGTGTTTTAGAATTGTTTCAGTTTAAAGGGGAGAAACCGTTTGAAATGCTATTGTGCTTTCAAAATGCTTGGTCAGAAAAGCCAGCTTTATCATGTTAGGTTTTGCTGAGGCAAGAGGAGGTGGAGGATGCACTGCACATTGCAAACTTGACTGACGCTTCTACATGCTATCATGATACAAATAATTGTGATGAGGAAGGTGCCTCAGTGACACACATAGAAGGCTCTGTTAGTCTTGAAGCTTGGCTGTTCTCTCTGCTTTCGCTCCAACAGAGTATCTGGGAACTTACTTTAGTTTGGGAACCTTGGCCATGGAGCTTGGGAGCCAAATCGGGAATGATGACTATTTGAACTGGCAGACAGTGAATGACTGGTGCTGAGCATAAGTAATCCATGTTGTGAAGCTTTAAGGTGCCATTCTTTTGAAAAAATACTTACTGTCAGTAAGTACTGAAATACTAACTTTTTGAGTCATAGAGGGTCTGTCCTTTTGAATATTCTTGAATAAAGCATAAGGTAATCCCTCTTGTAGGCGTTATGCATGTGTAACCCATGGTGAAAAATGTGTGTCCTTGGGCCAGGTGGGACAAATTCTTCCCTTGATTACATGTGAGAAAATGCAGAGTAAAGTCATAGCTCTTGTTGACTTCTTCAGGGCTCAGCGATGCAAATGAGGGCTGAATCCACCCTCCTGCATATATTTGGTATTTAGCATAGAAATGCTCAGTGTGCTGAAACATACTCACGTTTGCAAGAATGTGTCTGTGTAGTTTACATTTCCAATTTTAATTTTTGAGCCATGTGTAAGAGACTCCAGGGAACAGTGTGTACTGGCTGCAGAAGTTATCTTTTTGATGAATCAGGCACATTGTTTGTACCCCTGCATTTGATAGACGTGTTGTAATAAGGTCCTGAACTGCTTACTGTGTCTTTATGTACCTTCCCTCTCAGCAGTGTAACTATTGTGCTGCTTGACCTATATTAATGGTACTACAAACAACAAGTTTAACCATTAACTTGTGAGCCCTGTTTAAATGGATTTTGCCAAGAGATGAGAACTGAAGATTTAAGGAGGTAAAAATTAAAAAGAAAGCTACTCAGTAGCAAGTTTTCCTGAGCTTACTGATGTGATATTGGGAGGGTGGGAAGGAGTTCAAAGAGCCAGGAATAAAACCTAGCATCATATTGTTATGGTCTGAACAACTAGTGTCATTCGAGGTATGGAAAAGCACTACCTTAGATATTTTCTTTGTTAAATAACTTACGCATTTTGTCTGTTTGGTTATTCCAATGAGGTTTGTTTGTAATATTATCTATATCCACACATGCTCTGCAGCAAGAACAGGCTGAGAGAGTTACACTGAAGGGGGGGTAAATACTGCCTGCTGCTGCTGCATGGGAAAAGGGAGGCTGGCTTTCAGTAAATTGTGAGGAGATAGTGAAAGTTAAAAAGAATCCAAGTGAAAGGAGCCAGTGTCAGATTAGTGCTTTAGGTATAGGAAGAGCAGTCCGATTTAGCTTGAGTTAGTTGGGCTGCATCTCAGGAACTTAAGTTCTTGGCACAGAACTTGAGAGCTTTAGCTTTTATTAAGTGGTCTAAAAATTCATTTCTGATATATGACTACACCACCTCAGGAATACGCAGCTGTGACTGATCCATGGTATCTGCCCCATGTATGCACAAATCCAGCAGCAAAGTATGATGGTTCAATATCTGGTGTGATTTGACCCCTCATGAAAAAGTGATTTTGAGTCTCTATTGACATCAGTCATTTTTTGACTGAGGCCCTTAAAGGATGGGCATGCAAAAGTTAAATGGGAGTGGGGGAAGTATGCTCTGGGGTGCCTTGCCAATACCTCTGTTTTCCCTGATAAAGCTGTCTCATCTTACGCATGCAGGCATTTAAACCTGCTACTGTTTTCATTTGGTGGTTTTATCTCTGCTGCGATTTCACCAGTCCATTCTAGCTCCACAGAGCATATAGAAGTGTACTGTGCAATCAAATACTGTGTGTTCTGCTGGGTCCTTGTGATTGACAGTGCCAGAAATTTGTGCTCTAACTAAAAGCAGCTGATATTCATAGGTGCGAATGTCTATGTTTCATTCTCTGCAACTGAGCTGTTCTCAGGCATTGTTACAGTTCTGAATTAAGCATTAGGTAGCCCTGTGCTCATAATCAAAACTCAGAATCTAAATGAAAACCCATCACATTTGTTTGAGAGCCTGTTGCAAGGGCTGTTGTAGAAAAACAGAATTGCTCTTTTAAGTGCAGCAAAACATGCAGTTAGAAAACATGCTTTAGAAACTTGCAGTATTTGTGTGTTGGTCCTTATTCCAATGTAGTTAAACCAAGGTGAGTAGAAATTTACCTGTCTTGTCACCAGTATAGATTTTTGACTGAAACAGGTAAACAGACCAGTCTTTGTCATCTCAATCTCAAGAGTTAACTGAGTAATACTCTTTGAGCCTTGATTTGAAGACTGCAAACAGCTTCATAAACATTTAAGTAACCTACAAAAAGCTTTGTTATAGTAAGGGAAGCAGTATCCACAGTTTTGTGATGTATAAACCAGGTCAGGGTGGGAAGCCCATGATGCTGGCTGCCAGACTTCTCTAACCAGTGACTTCTTGTCTGTCTTGGTTTCCTAAAGAAAAGGAGGCACAAAGTAAGCCTTATAGGGAGTGATCTCAATTAGAGTTAAAGGGAGAAAATCAGGATCATTTGGGAAGGCTTTTTGGGAGCAAATGCACGCAACTGTGCCAACAGAATTGTTCTTGCCTCTAGATTTCTGTAGTTGCACTAGAAAAGAAACTCCTCTGTTGCCAGTAATTCCTAAGGTTTCAATTTAAGCAAATTAAACTGGTAAAAGCCTGTGTATAGGTTATTCCTAAGAGTTCTTACATTAGTTTATTACTCCAGAAATTCTACAGAAGCAAGTTTAGCTGACGGAATCTGTTTCAAAGTTTGTTCATTTGTGTAGTGGCATTAATCTCTTTAATCTGGATTAGCAGGCACAGTTTTTCTTCTCCCAGAGCAAAGGTGGGAGGAGGGCAGGCCCCCATGGCTGTTCTTCTCTTTTCTTGTCTATCTATCCCTTCAAGTCAGAAACAGCTATGTTCAGAACGAGGTCACAGCGCGGTGATTTTGTTCTGAACATTAACTTTTGTTCTAGCAGCTGTGCTGGCTGGCACCCATGCAAGGAAATTTAGCATTTCCCACTGTATTGGTACAACAGTATGATTTTTATTTTGCTCTGAGCCTAATGGGCACGTTCCGGCTTGTAATCATGAGAGGGTCTGGCAGATGAGCTTTTGAGATGCTTGTTCACAACTCTGGTGAGCGGCGCCCCGCAGTTTTGTGTGTTCAAACTAGCTTGCAAGTCATTAGACTTTTCTCCTTCTGGTGACTCTAGGTGGGAAGGCTTGTTTACTTACTAGTTTAAAGCATCTTGCTTGGGTGTTCATGTGTTAGCCTGATGGGAAGGAAAGGAAAAATCTGAAATTTAATAAACTGATTTTTTTTTTGCCAGTTTTTAGGTTTGTGAGAAATGAAAGATTTTTAGTCACAGGATGTGATCTGTACATATATAGGCAAGACTGGTTAAATTAAAGCAGCAGATTTAACTTCATGTCTTGTTATAGCTTGCAAAACAGTTGTCTGTCAAGAGGAGTATTCTGTGACCCAGTGACAATAAACTGACACAACAGAGCACAATTCAGTTACTTTTTGCACGTTTAGTCAGTCTCTATCCTGCAGCAGCTGTCATGACAGGACAGCATCTTTTAGTATCTTGATACTTTCTGTGCTAAAAGGTTAGTGTGAGCTGTCTTGAGAGAATTTTGTCTCCTATCTGAGCTATAAACCTTATCTCAGTAAATAGAATAAAGCTGGCTAATGATCACCAACTTTATGTTCTTTTCTTTCGGGGGTATGTTGGAAAAGGTAGTATTTTCTTTCAACAATTCAAAAAGCATCTTAGAGAAAATAGTCTTCATTACATATCGGTAAAGATAAGACCTTTTTTTAGGCTACTTATCACCTGTATTCTCATGTAAAGAGTGTAAGTATGGTGTGACTGGCTAGCTTGATGGATATATCTTTCTGAGCATTTATATCTCAAGCCCATGCTCTTCTTATGCCGACCTCCTGTGGAAGTTAGTGGAAGTCTTGAATGTTTTAGGATTATCTAATTTTATTTTTTTTTTATTGAAGATATCTCAGAGAAGACAAACTCATTAGAACCATCAGGGAGAAACAACTTGTGTTCATTATGTGGCTCTTCTGAAATGGAGGGTTGCCAGCTGGAGGCAGCCATATGTATGTACAAAATTGCAGCTGTGAGGGCAATCTAAATTCCTTAAAATCATCTAGATGATGCTTGTATTTATTGCAAACTGTGTGCAAAGTAAAACTCGGGAGCAGGGAAATCTGTTGTGAAATGGCAAGAAAAAGATCATGTTTGCAAACTGCACATTTTAAATAAGCAGTAGGACAAAGTGAGCATTATATTCAGATATCATGAGACACCTCAGGATCTCCATGTGCACATCAAGCCCAGGTAGAAAAAAGTGTACAGGACCAGTGTGCCTCTGTACCCAAAAGACTGAGGCATAATGTCAATTCACTGAAAATCGTGACTTTCTTCAGCTCAGTATATCTGGAATTTTAATGGCATTCATATTGAAACACAGAAGCAGGTCTTTTACTCCAAGAAGCATTTTTTTTTTTTCCCTCAGCCTCAGTTGCTTTATCTCTGGATTTCTCAATGCTTGCTTTCCCCCCACCCCTTATCACTTGCTCCTGTAGAATGTATTTTTTCATGTTTCAGCTATGCTATTCACCCTGATGATCTTATTTGGCAATTATTCCAAAGGATGCACTAGCTTCTAAATGAAATAGTGCTGCTTCATTTGTTTCCTTGTGCTTGTCTCTTCTACCTTATGAACTCTACAATACTACACACAGGTTATCAAAAGCTGTTCTATTAAATTATGCATTAACCAGCAGTATATGTTTACAGTGTGTGTTTAATGGCATAATGTTGCAAACACCACATAGTATAAGGACAATAGCTCAGTAAAAAGTATATTGTTATGAGCTAAAAAACTAAACTAATTAGGATTTGGAGCTCTGTAAAATGAGAGAGGTTTGGATAGACCAGCCTCAGGAGTTCACAGACTATAACATAGAATCGTAGAATCATAGAATGGTTTGGGTTGGAAGGGACCTTAAAGACCATCTAGTTCCACCCCCTCTGCCATGGGCAGGGACACCTTGCACTAGACCAGGTTGCTCAAAGCCTCATCCAGCCTGGCCTTGAAGACATCCAGGGATGGGGTATCCACAACATCTCTGGGCAACCTGTGCCAGTGCCTCACCACCCTCTCTGTGAAGAATTTCATGTATGAAACATGAAATACATGTATGCTGTGAGACTGTCTTCCCTTCTCTTTAAGCGGAAAACCACTTTGGACTCAGTGAGAGTTTTGCATGCATGAGGGTTATAGGGCTGGAGCTCAGCTGTGACAAATTATGATTTGAACATTTATAACTGTTGATATTTGAAGACTTTCAATTCTTCACAAACCATTATCAGCATCACATTAAAGGGGTGCTGAAAGCACAGGATGAATCTTATATAACCAAATGTTGTAAACCTCTGAGATATAATTAAACTGTTCCTGGTAGAAGATTCAAGAACACGTTTATTTGCAAGCTGTATCAGGAGATAGAGATGCATGCCTGCTGTCTTATTTGTTGGTTTTGGTTGTGTAGAACTAGCATCCACACATCCAAACCAATCTGTGTCCCTGTTCTGCTAGCTATTAGTATGCATGGTGAATATTAGTATTTGCTCAGAGGTTTTCATGGTCTAGAAGACATGAAGGTAAAAGCAAGTGTTACTTTGCTTTAGTTTTTTGTATGGGGCTAGATGCAAAGTGGCTTAAGTGCTTTGCAAAGCTCAAATGAGATGGGAAGCTGACTTAGTCCTGTTGACTACAGTCTGATGTCTTCATCTGGAAGACCATTATGGATCTGAGAACGTTCCAAAGGAACATTTTCAGAAAATTACCATTTTCATAACAAATGGCACACTGATCTGTAGTTCAACTCTTTCTTTTCCTTTTCACTAAGATTCTCAGAAGATGGTGTAATTTTTGTTACAAACATTATTCTTGTCACAGCCAGTCTACTTAGTATATTTGGTCCAAAACTCCTGGTCATAGCCATCCACTGGCTTGCTTCCTGGACATTCCTGTTAAAAACACAAGCCCACCTCAAACATAATAACTACCATTGCATGACAATATTTTGAGGGTGAAGATAAGAAATTAAATGCTGTCAGTGTAGTGGAAACATTGTGGACACTGAGGACACAAGTTGATTCTGTACTAGAGTAGATTCTGAAGGTCTTTATCTTACATATTGGCAGATTATGTTGGCAGGCTCTGGTCAGGCTTCCCTTGTCCAGGGCTACTCATGATTTGTTCCTTGAGTAGCCAGCTGTGGTACTTGTCTTCCAGCCATGCTCACTGAAGGTCAGCGTAGTGTCCCTTCAAGTGTAATATGGGAAGCAGGTACCAAGCCTCATGTAGTTCTGCTTGAGTACTTTTTTCCTGACCTACTCAAGTCATAATGAGCTTCCCATCTGGGGAACTGCAGCTGGACCAAGGTTTTGAGGACCGAAGATTTGGGTTTTACTCAAATCCAGAAGAGGTCTTAGTTGTTGTGACATTGCATGGAACCAGCATCCTGAGACTGTTCTGTTATCCAGAGCCATCAGAAAAAAGTTGTCCTGGAGACAGGTGAGGGAACTAAAAATAAAGCTTTTACTGGAAAATAATTATGAGTTTTTCCAGTGGTCCAGATATTGGGGATGTGATAGAAGTACTCATAAAGCTCACTTGTTTTCTGAAAAACATTATTTTCACTACTTCCATCCAAAAGTTCCTTCTTTATGACAACAATCAGACCAGTCTGAAGTTATTCTTTCATGACCCTCACTTAAAAAAAAGTGCCATTTCTTATTAAAAAAAATTACTTCATTAGAAGTTTTTAATATTTTATTCTTTGGGCAGTAGCCCGGACCTGTTTTATATAATGAAATGATCCGAATAGCTCTTCACAACAGCTGTGGTAAATGTATGAGTGATTTTGATGCTTTGAAAACAGGAAGAAACCCCTCTTCTGTTGCATCATTCTGGCGGGGAAGTGCTCAAAGTTATTGTGACAGGACTGTATTTTGAGCAGTTGTTGGTGATTTGTTTTTTAGCACACAAAGAAAGTAATAAATCTGTCACCCTGAAAAATCAGGTTGTGACCTAAAGGAAGGAGCAAATTGTGGCTTTAGGTAAAAAAGAGTGACCTGCCTGAGGGTCATTTATCATTATAACAAAATTGCTGGTGCTCTCCTAGCTGACCAGGAAGAAAGGCTGTGGTAAGCAGAATCGAGGGATGCAAGCATCCGAATATTTTTAACTGATCAATATTTTCAGGATTTACAAGCAGCCAAAAACCTGTCAGCATGTAAGTAAGTGCACTCTGCATCTGTTCTAAGAAAGGAGACAAGGGAGAATGGGTTTAATTTGGCAATTAAAAATGAAGTACCTGTTAGATTTGGCATAAATAGTTTAATTCAAAACTGTATCTTAGTACAGATGCCCTTAGCAGCCTGTATACCTTGTACAGTGTACAGAAAATAGGTATCAAACCAACATCATGTGAAGGTTGAAAACAATACATAAGCAACAGAATAAATCTCTTCAAGGTGGTGTTAACATTATTTTCTAGTACTGCATGTAGCACATGTACAGTGTCTCAGAACTCACTTGGGATATGTGGTTTCATTGTTTGAAAAAAACAGTCCCAAATCATCTCAAACCAAAGAAACAAAACTCCAAACTTTCTTTCTTATTCCACATCTGAAGTTGGCAGGGGCTGAACTCATTGCAAAGGATGTGTTCAATGAGTTCAAGTCTGACTGGCATGGAATATCAGCTGAACATCTTTTGAAATGAAAGATTGAAAACATGAGTTTGTTTTGTCATTATTCTTAAGTATCAAATCTTTCTCAGAATTAAAAATACCTCCAGTTAATTCTGGAAGATATTTTCCTTCTGTTCAATCTTTCCTAGTTGTGAATTTTCACTTCTAGTTTCTTTTTATAGAGTTTGCAAAAGGCATTATGAAAAGAGAGTTGTGTGCATACGGAGAACCCAACACAATTTCTTGTACAGTAATTTTCATGCCAATTGCTAATTTCTGCTGATTGCCTTAGTTCAGGTATGTCTTATCAGGCCAGAGCTCCCAATGCTAAAAACTAATTCTTAGAAAAAGCATTTTTGATTCAGGCTTACACCTATTGTTAGGCATTACCAATATTGTACTATATTAGGAATGTTTAACAAAGCTATTGTAGTACAATTTACAAGGGCATTTTAATATGTCAAGGCTGTTAAAGTACTGTACGCTTTTCAAGCCTGCATTTTAGAAACTGGCAAGATAATTGAATTTACCATGATGTTACAGCAACTGAAAGATATATCTTTCCACACTGCAACTTGGAACATTTCTAATTTTTGAGTATAAAACTTGATGCTGAAGCCTCTTTTCCGTCGGAGTATAATGCTCATCTTGGCTTGCTGAGAATTATAGCTGAGATTGTGAATATATAAAATATATGATTTCTGAAAGCAGAAAGCATACACAACTTTGATATGCAATCCAGGGTCAAAACTATTAGGACCTGAAAATATTATCAAATGTGGTGATAATCCTTCCTTCCCAATATATGTAAGTCGATAAATATCTATAAAACTACCAATGAGACACTTTATCTATATAAAATGTCCATAGTTCTGATTTCTCAATATCCTGCTAGTACAGAAACTGCTTAATGATGTCTGCAACAACACCTTTGTTTTGCTCGGACTTATTAATGAAATTTTAAATTGCAATGCATTTTCCTTGTATCTTTTTTTGTGCCTGGTAGCTTCCGTTGATGTTACTAACCAGTTTTTTACCTTATTTTTTTAGAAACTTCCTTTTTCAGATGCAAAGTATTATTAGGACAAAGGTGGCAGGTTTGTCTGGAAAACTTATTTTCTTGCTATTTTTAGGAACAAATGTGCTTGTATTGTGTACCATAGGTTGGCACTTAGATGAGGTTGGGGTAAACAGCTAATCAATCATATCTGGATAATAGACATCAGTGTTATTGCTTTGCGTGGTTTTCCTCTTTGATTTATTCTAGGGGATTGTTTTTTATGGGACTTCTAGAATATTTGTGACTGAATAATGTTTTTATGACCAAGCCACAAACACAAAGCCATTATTTCTTTTAAAGTCGTCAAACAACAGTTTGATTAAATTTGTACATGTCTTGAGAGCGTTCAGACCAGATGCCATCAAGTGCAATGAACAGAAGATGCTGCTAAAACAATAGTGGTACTGGGCCTGAATTACTATTGACCATCACCTTGCAGAGTCATTTACAATAGGGGGATGTAAAAATACAACCAAGTCAAAAGGGCAGCAATTAACAGGCAGCCTGTACTCCCTTTATGCTGATCTAAAAGTCTGCATAAACTTCAGTACAATGGAGACTTGAACCATTCTCCATTAAGCATCAAGAAATATTCATCTAAGAAACTTCAATTAGTTTTTATCCTACTTCATTGGTTCTGAAGTGTTTAAAATCTTTACTGTAACTCAGTTGCAAGGAAATTTAAAAGATTTAAAAACTGCTGTGAAAATGAAACGCAGCTGATGTATCATAGAATGGTTAGGGTTGGAAGGGCCCTTTTAAAGATCATCCAGTTCCACCCCCCCTGCCATGGGCAGGGACACCTTCCGCTAGACCAGGTTGCTCAAAGCCTCATCCAGCCTGGCCTTGGACACTTCCAGGGATGGGGCATCCACAGCTTCTCTGGGCAACCTGTGCCAGTGCCTCACCACCCTCTCTGGGAAGAAATTCTTCCTGATGTCCAATCTAAATCTATCCCCTTTCAATTTAAACCCATTACCCCTTGTCCTGTCACTACAGGCCCTTGTAAAAGGACCCCCCCAGCTTTCTTGCAGGCCCCCTTCAAGTACTGGAAGGTGCTATAAGGTCTACCCGGAGCCTTCCCTTCTCCAGGCTGAACAAGCCCAACTCTCTCAGCCTGATCCCATAGCAGAGGTGCTCCAGCCCTCGGAGCATCTTCGTGGCTTCCTCTGGACTCGATAATGGCTACATGGCTATCTTTGTACAGTGCTATTTTTGCTTGTAAGTAATTACAGTGTGTGCTATATTTGAGTAAAATAGCAGATATTACTATACTGATGAGCAATAGATTACTTAATCTAGTTTTGGGTCCCTTGCTACACAAAAGAACGGATTAAACTGGAGTGAGTTCAGCAGAGCTTCTTGGGGGTTGGAGCAGTGGCCCTGTGAAGAGATGCTGAGGGTTCAGGGCCCACTGAGTCTGTAGGGAAGTGGGGATGGTGGGGAGACCGAACAGCAGAAGATGGAGCTGGGCTCTCACTGAGGTGCAAAGCAAGAAAACAAAAGACTGGTCATAAATTGGATCAGAAGGTTTGGTGTGGATAAAAAGCAGCAAGTCACTATGAGAGTAGTGAAGAACAGGTTTTGGAGGAAGCTATGCAATCAGTCATGGAGGTTTTCTGGAACCAGAAAAGCCCTGAGAAACCTGGTCTGGATTGGGTGCTGAAGCTACTTTGAATGGGAGGCTGGACAGAAATGCTCTGAGATCCCTTCCAGCTCAAATAATGCTGTGGCTTTATTTTTCCTGACAGGATTAGGTGTTGAGGTTTTTGGAACTGTACAGGGGATCAGGATCCTCCGGAGAACTTTGAGAAGTATGCAAAAGGGTTTGGAGCCTAACTGGGCTGTCTTTCAGAGGCAAATGAGTATCAAGGGCTATGCCCTTGGGAATCTATTCTTACGTCTAGCCTCATTTATCTGGAGGGCTTTAGTGATTTTAGTCAACTCATTAAAATATACCCAGAGCAGGTACTCTGCCATTTGATAGCCATATAGAACAGGCACCAGTGAGGTGATTACAGTGAAAGCTGCCCAAATCTGTAGAAAAACTACACTTGTGTGTCCTTGATCAGGGCAAAAGGCATGTGGGCACGAGGAAGATGTCACCAAGTTCCCTTTGGCTACGTTTTGGACTGACGAGACTTAACTACACTGATAAGATAAAACCGAGACATTACAACTGAAGCGATGGAGGTTTCTTAGCCTGTAGCTTACAGTAAAAGTTTAACTGTATCCTTGAGGAAAACTACGCTGTAAAGTTAAGAGAACTACATGTTCCTCACTGCTATGCAAGGGAGGCATCACAATGAAAAATCTTATCTGTTTGTAAACTAGTGTTCTGTTTTGAATCTACGCAGTGGACAAACTATTCTGATGCCCTTCTGTTTGTTTTGGTCATGCTGGTCCTCATATACTAGTGCTAGATTTAGCTCCAAAGCATCCTTCCTAACAAAGACATTTTTATTAGCAGCCAACATAATTCTGATAGTTTCTTAAGAAAGACTGATAACGTTCAACAAAATAGATTGCAGCTTTACAGTGCTTGGTTTCACGTGGTGCTGATTACAAAACATTTGCAGCAGAGTATGGCCTGTCAGGGTAGTAGAGAGGAACAGCATCCTGATCCCCCAGAAAAGTCTATCAGCAATGCCACATGCTTCCTTTTCCAAACCTTTGAATTTTAACACGTGAATTTCCTCCTGCTCTCTCAGACTGCATATCCCTGTGCTTAGGACTCTGAAGTCCAACCGCCCTGTTGGGATAAAGCTTTTTTTTAAATAAGATCGTACTGTGTTGTAAAAGTGCTTCTAATTTTCTATTTTCCCCTCACTTGCTTGTTATGCTACGTGGAAGGGAGGTTATACAGAAAGTAATTAAAGAGGTCTAACTTTGGGGCTATGGAAATAAATGCAGTAATTACTCTGCACTAAAGGACTGCAAAGAAACAGTATCACAGTATAGAAAAGAACAATGCTGACAATCCTACCTCTATCAGCTGGATCTCAGCAGCTCTGCATTTAAATGTGACCAGATACAACCAGCATCAGAAGGGTGTGGAGACATTTGCTGTATGGGTTGTTGCTATGATGAGATGTACCTATTCAGGATGGCAGCAAAATTTTAACCAGAATAGTATGGGGAACTAGAGACAAAAATCTAATAATCAGAACTACTTCTACATTTTAACTTCTCCCAAATGGTTCAAACAAGGCAGCCTGTAAAGAGGACCCCCCAACCCTCCGCTATCTCCACAACCACACTCTCCCCTCCTGCCCCCCTCAGCTCCTAGATATGAGGACTATTATGAAAATGCAAGTATTAGAATACCAGCCCATATTAATGTGATAGATGTCACTATACAGGGCACATCATAAGTGAAATGAAATGTAGAAGAGGGCATGGATCCATCTCTAATCTGTTGCCTCATAGCAATGGTTAGTAACTGATGCCTTGCAGTGCATCTTGGATCCCTAAATGGGATCTAACTTTCAGTGGAGCAGCATATAGTGATCACAGATGCCCAGTATTTTTGGATGGATAGAGCTCAGCAATGCCTAAAATTTACTAAAGACAACATACTTCAATGTTTAATATCCTGGAACACTTTTTATTTCCATAGAACCCTTGTCCTACCTGTCTTCCTGTGCCCTTCCTTTTGAGCACTCTTATTCTAGAATAAGTATAGCCACATGAAGTTATACCCCAAAACTACTATTTTAGTACATTTCCAAGGGCAAACCTGAGGTGTCTAGCTTAGGGATCAGTTTTTCAACAGCAGGCATGTTTCTAACCTTCCTTCCTCACACATGGTATTCTTGCTGAAGGCTGAGCTTTCAATATTCTTTAAATCACTATTTCACCTTGTATGTCTATATCTGTGATTGCTGCTAATTCATGGTTTGTAGTTTAATTCAGTGGAAGTCTATAGTTTCTGGATTGTTTTGGCTGCCACTCTTCAAAGCATATCTGATTTGAGATGATACACAAGCAGAAATGTCTCAGTGATCATCTAGTGTTTTCCAGCTTTGCATTAATTTTGGGTCATGCTGCAGACCATATGCAGATTGCTGTGATGGGCTGGGGAAAACATGAACAACAAATATATCTTGACTCATAAGCACTCACGAAGCAGGTGGTAAGCAGGGCCACCACTTACGAAAATGATATCAATAGGAACGTGTTGGCATCCTCAAATGCACTTTTCACCTAGTTATTACTGTGACCCTTGAAGTCATGTATTTGCTTTTGGCAACCTGTCTTTATGGGTTGGTTCATACAATAGTGAAACATACAATGTCAGAGGACCCAGCACATTGTTAATTAAGTACTTCTGCTTTTGGTCTACTATGAAATGTGTATTTCTGTGTTTGAATAATCTCCCATTCTATTGATAACCTGTGTGCTACTGTGTACAAATAGCATCCCCATAACACGTTCTGGATTTTTGTCTTTTGTGAGCAGTCAGGGTAAGGTGGCAACTTACGTAGTAGTAGCTGTTCAGAAATTGTTTGCCAGAGGTGCAAGATAACATACGTCTCTGAATGCAGCAGTGGATGCTGTGATTGAGATCTAAAGTCATCCTAGAACTTTATAAATGAAAAGATAAGTTTCCATAGCAAATTGTTTGCTGTACTGCAGTTTTACTTTGCAGAAAACACTTTTCTGCAGATCTGTAGGAGGGATCAGAACCAATTTTTTCAAGGGTAACTCATCTTAAGCTATTAACTAAATTATTTACCTAGAATAATTTACAACTTAGTAGTATTACTTGCTCCTTAGGTATATGTATCCTTGGGGAAAAAGACATTAAACCTGACTACTACAAAGCTTCCAATGCCATTGCTGCTGGTGGAATGATACTGGTGTTAGTGTGATGAAATTATCTTTGTGTTTTGTCTCTTACACTTAAAAGAGAAGTGGAGTACAACTGTTGCCAAATGTTCTGTCAACCTTTTTCACTGTTCTGTGTGTGCTGAGAATGTCATTCCTGAAGTGATAAGGACTTGAGTATGTCTAGGTGCCATAGTTTGCACAAAGACCTGATTCATAGAACTACTAGGCTTTGATATGAGCTATAGCGTCACAACCAAAATAAATGCACAAAGCAAATGCGAAAACCTGTGTTTGGACCAATAAGAAATGAGGAATGAAATCTAAACAGACATGTAAATGTCATAGACATTGTTTCTTTCAATAAGCAAGGAAGCTGTCTCTCACTCTCTGTTGTAGAGGAAAGGGGTGATATAGACAATATATTCATCACACAGTAAGAAGCAGTAATGTGAAAGAGGGGTTGATTTTAAAGTATTTGCTATATTTTTAAAAGAAAACACGTGCAACTCTTCTGGTACCTGTGAAGACCACATTGCTCTTGAATGCTTGCTTACTATTTTAGATGTAGCCATAACAGATGAAATGGACTTGATTTTTTTTTTTTTTAAAAACCTTAAGTTTAAATTCTTATGTCAAATCATGTAAATATATTAGCTTAAGGCAGGGTCATGACTCATTAATGAATAGCTGAAGATTTTGACTGGTAAACATACACTAAATTGCTATTTACTCCAAATCGGGAGAAAATATTTATTATGGCTGAATTAAATTATATAGAAAAATAACTTTGCTTGATTGATGTTTACTTTCAATCAAGTAAAACAGGAACAGTTATCATACTGAGTCCCCAGGTAACTGTGGTTTCTGGTCATGTTACATACTAGTGTAATAGTGTGTGAAGTGTTTCAGTGTCTTTCCTGAGATAGTTCAGTGATCCTACAGCAAAGCCAAAAATAAAACTTAAGTATCAGCTCCTGATCCAGTGATCTATTCCTGGTAATATTGCTGCTATAGTGTCAATAAGCAAGCATTTATGAAACATGGAAGATGCCTTTAAGTATGTTGTCAAAATTTTGACAGTGGCATTGCCAGGCAGAGTGTCTCCTATTTCCTTTTTTAACCCCAGCTCCGAGTCCAATTTTGCACGTCTGTTTTTGACTGACAGCAGTTAGCCCACTTTGGATATCTGTGGAAGAATTTTTCAGACAGGGACACTCTTCTGTATCCAAGGTAATTTACTGCAGAGAGGGAATGCTGACTGACTGAAAGTCATGTAATCCCCCAGCAGGCGATCTGTGGTGCATACCTTTGAGCCAAAATGAATGTAATACTACTGAACTGACAAACTCTGGTGTGCAATCTCTGAGCTGTCATAAATCTGGAAAGCTTCTCCAGTTTTTAAGATAACAGGTCATTTTAGAGGCAATCAAGCCTGTAATGTCAGTTATCTTTGACTAACTAAGGTAACTGTGGGTAACAAACTGCCAAGTGTGAGGAAAAGTGTGAAATTAAATTGATGTGTGTAAATATGTTTTTGTGACGTGTATCAAAAACCAGAATACCTGAAATGAGGTGTTTTAGCAATATGAGGTTCTACATGAGAGGATTTTGAGAAGGGAGAGAAAAGTCTCTCTAGTGCTACTGCTAGGAAAAAGAATAATGGACAGAGCATCCTGGATGCTCTGCTTGTCATGGAGCAATGGCCTGTTTGGCTCTTTCATGCATACTATGTCCATGTCAAATGTCAGGTCGAAAAGACAGATCTGAGAGTACACCCATGTATGAGACTAGATACCAGCTGCATACCAGACACTTAAGACAAAAAAGAAAACTCCTGACTCAGACAATGCTTTTAAAGCTACTGAGATAACAAAGTGAAATTCCTAAAATGCAGGATGTCCTGCTGCAGGAGGGGCCATTAAGAAGTAGGTGGAAGGAAGCTGGACAATCCCAAAGAGAACCATTCACACACTTATTTTCAAGTCCAAATCCAGAAACCAAACATGCAAGTAAAAGTATACAAGTTAAATTATTGAAGCTGATGGACTCTGCCACCTGTTATTTTACAGGAGACAGGGCCAGTGTTGGCATTTTTAATAAATGAGCTGAACTTGTTGTTAGACATTTGATAAGTTTTCATAGAATGAAGATATGTGACTTATTTCCCCAAGCTAATAGAAAAAATAGCAGTTCTCATCCTGATATATCTTCATAAGGCTTAACATAGTTGATAAATATGCAATAACTTTTGCTATACAAAACAGTCTCTAAAGAAGCTTAGGGCCTGCTCCTACTCCCTCTTTAACTTTCAGCAAATCTTTGAAGTGTGCTTTATGCTAAACCACAACACCATGGAACTTCAAAACTAGAATTTTTTTAACAAAATTTTGTGCTAAATACAAAGATTAAATCAAAATGCTTAACAGCATTTGCTCTGTGCATGTGTTTGTGTATATAGATATATATTTAAATGCATTTAGTATATATAAATTTCAGTATTGATGTGTGCAAACACATGTATGCTTGCATATTTATATTTTTATATACTTACAAACATTTATATATATGTAGATGAAGTGTACAAACTATAGCCACTTATTCTCATCAGTTATCTTTTGTGAGAGAACAGGTTTGGAAGCAATTACCGGACCCATCCAATGAAACTGAATTGCTTCATTTAGTTGGGTGGAGGTTTTTGCGAGAAATAGCACACAACAACACATACCTGATTGCAGGTTTTGGACATTGTTTTCTGTTCTCTGTGGAACACAGAGAACCAATTTTTCTTAATTAATTAAGATGTATAGAAAAACATGGCAGATTTTATTTTTGTGGGTTTTTTTTTCATTCTAATTAATATTTATATATTTGAAGTGTTCTCCCTCACTATGTGTCTAATTATGTTGGAGAAATGTACTATGTAGATCTTTTTTTTTTTTCTGTAGGATGAAGTGTAATGCTATGGAAAAGTATTAAGCTAAAGAAAAAAAAAATCCTTGAACATTCTCACTGGCATCCATGCAATGTAGTTCTCAAATATCAAATGGATGTATATGACAATTAGCTCAGGCTTTGCCTTAGAGAAGCACAGAACAGGATGCCAAAGTTCCTATCCTATGATGCAATAAATTCTATTTTATTAGCAGGCATTTGGTTTTCAGTTAAAAACAACCAAAACCTGCACTATGTACTTTATTCTGTTTGTGATGTGACTCCATGCTCCTTCATGGAGCAACTCATGCAAGTCTTCAGAGATAATCCTTACAAGACAACAGTTAGCAAAAACCCAACTGGAAATTCAAATACTTTGAGTGTAATTAAGATTGATTTATACTAGCAAGAAAATATTTCTAACTATGCTATTGCTGGTTACGTTTTTTCCTATTTATTCTACACACATGGAAAAGTAATGCAATCTGTGGAACATGAATCATCCAATAGGCCTTGTTTCTTTTGTGAATGCTACTTTTCTTTTTAAATTTTTTCATGCGGCTGCACTCTGAACAGATAATAGTGCATAATGCATTTTCTCATTAAGCCAAAAGTAGGAATAATTTTGTAGTGTTATTTTCTTAACATATGGAATATTCTACCACGTTTTGAAAAATGTAATGGACATCTGTGGCATACAGAAAGGCATATTATTTTAGTAGATAAATGTTTTGGAGTATTAGGAGACATGCCCTGATCAGGTTAAATGTCAAATGGTTGCCAATTAGGGGTAAAATGAAGTATGGACACTCTTATAAATTGAACTGTGTATGTCAGTCTTAAGACATTATTAAAGGTTAATTTCACCTGATACAAGAGAAAACAGAGCTGATGGCATATCTTAGGTTCTGCTAAGGTTCTCTTTTGATGGTATTATAAAAGGGTTTGTTAATGATCACAAAATTTCCAAGTGATTCTCATTTTAGAAACATGCAAAGTTAGTGTGTTTATGCTACAAAAACAATTACACATGCTTGTTTCTCTGATTTGCCTTGAGATCACTGGAGATGAGAATTCCAGTATTCCAACCTTATTTTCAACTCTGATAGCTCTTTAAAATGTGTTTACATACTGTCCACATGTGACTGCTATGTCCATGTCATTTTAATACAGTCCTTTTCACAACAGCTAAAAGACCTCATCTATCCAGGTGGAATTTTTTTTTATTGAACTTCACAAAAACCATGGCTTTTCATCACTTAAATACCAGCTCTTCTATTTAGAAATGTGTTCTACTTGGACTGTCCTGGCACCAATTTGGGGTAATACCTACCTAACAAGGAAGTTTACCTTTTAGGGCACCTTTTTTCCTGTGGCTACTTTAGTCATGTTGTGGTATGGTTTCTAATAAGAAAGGCTACCTTTATCAACTTCTCTTTAATGACATACATCAAAATACCTAACCCTGTGCTGAACCTTAAAAGCTGCAAGATGTCCTAAGTACAGGGAACCTAGACTTTAAATTTGGAACAATTAAACCCAATCAAACCATCATGTCATTGTAATGACTTGGCACTTTCGTCATGACTTCAGTTTCAGTAAGCGTTTTGCTTGCATTATGGTCTTTATTCAGGCAAACTATTAATTTTGTCTGACACCTCATACAACAGAGTTTTACACTGTCCTTCATGGAAGAGCTGAATGCCTCCACTAATGGGCAACAGTACAGCCAGAGGTACTGGTAGCACAGGGGCTACCTGACAATGGTACATGATGAACAAAGGTTGTCTGAACATGCTGTGTATCCTATGTGAGCTCTGAAGGAGAAAAACGTTTTCCTTACAAGCTAAGCTACCTATTTTTCCTGTAGGACCTGTGTGTTGCTACAGGACTGATGAATTTCTTTACTTCTGTTCAAGATAATCTTCTTTTCCTCTGTAATCAGGCCAGTGTCAGGGGTGAGTGCACATGGGTAGATTTATGTATTATTGCTTGATCTGGTGCATGTGCTACCTCCAGTATTCACTAAATACCAGCCAGACCAACGTGCTTTTTTTTTTTTTTCCCCACTGTTGGGTTGGGTTTTTTTTGGGTTTTTTTGAGAATGAGTAGCTAATATAGGAACTGTTGGCCTTCATTGAACCAGTGTTCAGTCTGGACTGTTACCTCTCTCTCAGGTTGTGGCCAATACATAAAAGGCATTTTGCTCCCAAAAGGAGTGCAGGAAACTCTACCCTGGCCAGTTACAGGATTCTGCTCCTTAAGGTAAAGTTTTTTTCCTGAGGGCCATTAGGGATTTGCATATGCTGCTGGCCAGGAGGGTGACTCCTACCATCTGTCACACTAGAATAATATGCAGTCTGACAGTGTGCTAGAGAAGAAAAATATTTACTGGTATTGCATAATTAGCATATGGCAGAAGTTACTTAGGAAGTATTTTACTGCCCAAGGGCAGCTGAGCATTACGAAGAGTCATTACAAAGCTCTACCTAAGATTTTCTCCACTGAATATGAAACCTGGGAGCATCATCAGAATTATAATGATTTCCTCTAGCCATGTAATACTTTTTTGGGGGGTGTGGGGGCAGGGCAGGGAAGAGGGAGGAAAGCACATAGTAAAACAGTAATCAGACTGGCTGAGTATAGGTGTTTCTTGCTTGTAGGCCTGCCAGCTCATTTCTGTGAGTGCCTGACAAAAACTCGTGTAGGTGGACAATTCCCAGATATTTTAAACATTGAACTATTGCCATTTCTCTTCTACATTTCTTTGGACAAGTTAATAAATCTATTTATTACTCTTGTTGTTTCAGTGCAAGAGTTTTGGTATCATTTTCCTCTTCACTAGCTCAGCTTCACATCTGGGTGGCTGTATTCAGCAGCCCAGCTGTGCAGCATGCAGGCAGGACAAAGGCACTTTACAAAATGACTAACAATGCAAGCAGTAATAAAAATGAGTGAAAGAATGAGCTCAGGGCAGAACTTTTTCACAGAAATAGGAGCTTAAACGTGATAATAGCATAGAAACATCACGCCTTCTCTACCTTTCTCTCGTGGAAGCTAGATGTGTGGGGATTGGCTTGCACAACTGGGCTGTATCTCTGTGAGGAGACTTACTGCAGGCTTGGCTCGGCTTACCTGGGAGGCAGGTAGCATTTCAGAGTATGGTAGGAGATGCAAAGTCCTCCTGCCTCCGCAAGCATCAGAAAATGTCTGCTGTTCTGTCTGTATTGGAAAAACCCTTTGTGAAGTAAAGTAATTCAAGTTTTAGAGGCTTGAGGGAAATCTAATAATCTAATGAGAGCTTGTATATCAGGCAGGTCCAGGACACTTTCAGGATTTTATTTCCTGAAATAAACTAATAAACCCATTTTACAACCCTCTGTGTTTTCTGATGCATATGCAGAGGAGAGAATTTTTAAAGTGAAATCAGTGTGAGTTTTGGTCCTAAGTTTAACAGGTGCTTGTTTTCATTTCAACTTCTCATAATTTCTGTTACTTGATAATTTTGTTTTTATAGTTTGTGTATGCTGTTGTATGTGTTCAAAAGTAGATGCTTATGCTGCCACCTGCATACAATAATCGGCTTGTGCAGTCTCAGGGATGAACTCTGCTGGTGGCATAAGCAGAAGTACGTAAACCAGGACATACGCTGAAGCATTATCTCATGTACCTTGACGTAAGTGGATCTGACACATAGTTGTTAAGGAGCATATAAGACATGGGCTGCTAGACCAAACATTGGTGGGAAATCATTCCTGCTTGTAAGAGCTCATGGGTTAGAAAGTCAGACTAAGGGCGAAGTGGGAAATGCTCCCATTTTGTGATGCAGTAGAAGAGCAGCACAGGTTTCCTGACACCGGTTTAGCCACTTAGGGTCATCTGCTGCCTTCTCACTGCTTGGTTAGGTGATGACCTAGACCTCTTGAGCTTTACAGTCATCTGGCAACAAGAAGGGGGTGATTTCCTTTAGGGACAAGGAAATCTGCCTCAGTTGGAGAACAAGAAGTTTTCAGCAGGTCAGTGAGCATATTAAAGCTTCAGGGTAGTGTGTATGAGAAGCAGAAGGAGAGCCCATGTTTCCTGAAAGACCACTGCTAGTCCTGTATGAATGATTACTAGATAAGGAAAAACACAATCCAAGGAACACCATAATGTCACTAGAAGCTATTCAGCGCAGCACAGTACATGGCCATAAATTTCATATGATGGTTATAACAGTTTTCTCTTCCACAACTACACAGTGTATGGCTCTGAAAATGACAGTGATCTCATCTGAGACATCTTTACAATAAAATATTAGAAAAAGAAGGGGAAATTGGAATGACAAAAACAGGGAGAACTATTTGTATTTTGCCATCCCTTGGAGTGTCAGGAAACCATATGTGAGTGTGTACCATGCACCCTTATGGGGGACAATGATGGGGAAAAGTGAGAATTGTGTACTCCATGGCCATAGCCACACACACAGAGGTGGAGACCAGCATTTCTTCCTGTGGTATGTGCCAAGAGGAGTGGAATACAACAGAAAGATCTGGAGACTGAGATGTTCCAGACTACCCAGGTACATGGAGACTCTTCATTCCTAAACTGTATGTGAAGAGGCATTTCAATAACTGGCATGGTCCTGCAACGGAGCCTCATTTTTCTGTCCTCCCTGTCCTCCGTCTTTCATGTCTCTTGCAGCATTCAACAGGTATGGGTACCAGCTGCTCTAGGACCAGAACTGTCTCTTAGGTAAAACCAGTAGCTCCAGCAGCACCTGGCAGGACTCAGTTCCTGTTCTCTTCCCAGTTCTTTCCTAATTCCATGTATTAATGGAGTTATCATCTTCAGAATGTGTTCCTCTTTTTTCAACCTTTTCCTAGTAAATCTTTTGCTCTAAATTTTTCATCCATGCAATGCATCAGAGGAAATCCTAAATCGAATTGTACTCAGGAGACCAGATTTTTTAAATTTGAACATATAAATTGTCTATTTATATATCACATTTACTCACATGCACAAAATATTTGAGGTGTGCCAAGAGTTGAAGTTGTACTGAATGATATTCCCGTGCAAGCTGATGACTCAGTGGTGATCTGAGGCTATAGGTAGCATACTATGACACCGTGGAAAATATTAGTGTTAAATTGATGCCGTTTTACTGTAAAAATTGTTGAGGAAATAAAAGAAGCTGCAATTCATCTTTAGTGGAAATGAATTAACTAGTAGTATCTACACTGGCAGTCTGCCTGTTTTTACCCCAAAGTCTAATTTTGTTCTGTAAGAACAGACTCAACACAAAGATACTGTAATAGGAAGCTGCACACAATGACTTCTACTTAAGTTCTTCTATCCCTTAAACTTTTACCAGGGGTGATTTGGCCAGGACCCATAGTGTAGTTAAACTTCCTTTTTCAGTATTGCACTTTTTTTCTTTCCTTTTCCCTTTTAAACACGTGTGTTGGTTTGTTTTTTTTTTTTCCCTCTCCTCTCATACTAGCAGATGGTCTCCAGTTATATGCAGAAGCTTCTATCCCCTGGGTTGCTATGCAACAAAATGCATCCTATCTGCATCCTTTCTGCACTGTATCCCGTTTCCGTTCAACAACTCAAAATAACCAGCTTAGTGCTTCAACATGCTGTTTCCTCTTTTTTACAGAGTTGAATATCTATCAAGTATCTTCCTGGGCTTCCTATCTCTTCCTGTTACAGCCTTGAAAAAAATGTGTTTGCCCTGAATTGATTTTCCTCATCACTTCCTATTTACATCAGTCCACTTAGTGCTAGGGCAGGCAAAACATACATAAATGAGTCACGCAGCTGCTAGCCCATTAAAAAAAATCGTGTCAGCCAATTGTGTGATGTTTGAAAGCAAGATTCTTCATTGTTGTCAGGTGTGGGGTTCCTGTTTGTCCTTTTTATCATGGCTTTGTTTCCCTACTGATACCAGAAAGGTTGAAAACAAACTTTTTTTTTTTTTGCTACTGGACTTATGAAAAGGAAATTATTAATCTCCCATACAGCAAGGGAGAATAAGATGAGATAGAAAGGTTAGCATGACTTGCTCTGACTGATGGTGAGGGAAACTTTATAGTGAGGTTCACTTTGTTTTACTAAATATTTACCACTATGATTGGCACTGCAAGTGTATGAGGTACTTGTGTTCACTGTTGTTAACATTGTTTTGCATGTTCTAAACTGTGTTACTATTCAATGCTCATGAGACTACTAGTACTTTAGTACACTCATTAATTTTTCTAGACGAGCTTAATTCCCATTTTGATCATATGTTGGCTTCCCCTGTAGCAGGGAATGTCAGCCATACAAGACCCTCTTGTCAATTAGCCTACAGATAATTTAGTAGGTTAAAGGAAACGGAGATTTATTTTGCCTGACTTGAGCAGCCTAAGTTGGGCAAGTGGTCTGTCCTCGGCACCTACGCTCCCTCCCTAGTCACTGGAAAGAGAAAGGCCCCTTCAGTAAATGAATTATACTAATTCAGTCATTCACTAAGATAGGTGGGATGAATTGCTGAGATACAGGATTTCTCTCTCTAGTGACTATTGAAAGAGTTTGGCTGATAGCTTGGTTGAAGTGCCTGATTCTTAGATTGCTGAAGTGAACCTGGAGGTTAGCAGTCTGCTTTCATATAAAGCCAAAATATTTCTCTGTTTTCCCCAAAACAATTTCCATTTATTGGTATCCTGTGCCACTATTTCCAGGTGCAAATAATTCAATCAATGCTTTGGAGAAGAAATGAAAAATTACTAATAATACTACAGATAAGTGACCATTTAGTTTGGTTTTTCATACTTATTCTCCAGAGATCATGTATATAGCTAAATATATCTCTTCTCTTTGTAGCGTGGGTGCAGCCTATGTAACGTAAAATTCAGGCTTACATTTCTGAAGCAGCAGTGCACCTAACCCCCCCTTTTTTTCCCCAATGTAAATACCCATGTTCCAGGTAATGACTAGGTTAATACTAGCTGAGTTTCAGTGGCTGAATCTTTCCAGCTTGCAGCTGAAATAGGGCTTTTGATGAGAGATTTTTCAAGGCAAAGTTGGATGCTTATCCAAAGCACTGTTTAAAACTACAAGGAACAATTTTTTACATTACCTGAAAGCAGAATTTCAATGACCATTACATTTCTGAAGGAATCTGACAATTTCTTTTATTAGATATCATTAGTTTTCCCACAGGTGGACTTCGGAAGTCTAAGCTTCCTGCATGGTTACTGCCTTTTTATTTTATTTATTTTTCTTACAACCATCAGTTTTCTGGTTTTGGCTTGCTGTCATGACTCCTCTCTGGTTGCAGCAATGCTGGGGCTGCAGGTGCGAGGCAAGGCACCTGCAGGTTTATAGGACTGCTGGGCTCTCTCCTTGGCTGGGCTCTTGCTGTCATTGCTGAGTGCCTCTCAGCCCTCTCCCGGGCCTACGGCTGTGCTTCCTGTGTTTTAAATACCCTCCCAGAGCCCAGGGTGAACTTTGGCAGTGTAAGACCTGTGGCAGATAGCAGCTTTATGAAGTTCATGAGGGGTAGCTCTATATTGCCTTTCTCCTTTAGTGTGGCCACCTCCTTGTCTGTGACCAGGACCATGAAGCAGAGCAACCAAATTAAATGCTTTTCAGTTCAAGAAATGCAGCAATTGGCAGTTTAGTGTTTGTGGAGCTTGCTCTCTTCCTTGCACTGCAGACTGCAATAAAACCTGGACACTGCCAGAAGATGTCCTGGGGAGCAGCTTTGCCCCAGGAAGCTCAGACCGCTGCTGCCATTTCTTTTCTCTGCATGGTGGTAGCCTGTGCACAGGACCACCTCTGTCAGAGCCCAGTCTTGGGGCTTGTCAGAGCAACACGGTCTTGGTAGGAGAGACTCCCACCTTGCCCTCAGGAACAGCACTTCAAATAAATCTGGGCACCAGACTGTAGTTCTGCTCATTCTCAGACAAATCTCTGCAATTTAGTGAACTAAACTGATTTCAGCTTGCTACAGGAATAAAAGTAAATAATAAATAGTAAAACATATTTATAAAGTACCACTTTCTGTGCATTAATTTTATTATATTATCAATGTCAGTTTGACATTAATTCCCCACTGGATCTTTAGAAAGCCTTTACATTAACACAGAAGGAGAATGGTTGCTATCGTTCAGCAAGGTGTGGGAGTTGCTGGGTGTCATCCACACACGCGGGCTGTGTGTGTGGAAAGGCAGCCTGGATATTCATGATACTTTTTTCTAGCTTTAGTGTCTCGGAAACTGTGCATTAAAAACATAAGCAGTGAACATAAGCAGTCAACAGCTGTCAAACACAGAGCAGTGGCTGTTCTGTTCTGATTGGAATTGCTCATGTTATCTGTGTGCATCGTAAGGCGTACCACTGTTTAAAGTCCTGGACTCAAGGCCTAGTTCTACTAACTCGGGGTATTGATAAGTTGCAGCACAATTGTATCTTTCCGTAGATCTTGCTGTGTTGTCTGATGTATTTCCTTTTAATAAAGCAAATGCATGTCACCGCTACCACAGAATGATAGGAAATGCTAGTTGTGGTCAAGTTATGTCACAATAAAGTTTTTATTGTGAAAAAGGTACTTCCTCTTAAATGAGCTTAATGTTTATTTCTTTCTAATATGGAAAGTGTATTTAGAATAATGTATATGAAAATATATTCTCAAGCCCTTATTGATAATTGGAAGGATTATGACTTTGTAAACTTATTTAGAAAAGGGAGCTCTCTGCTCTGTTGATATGCCTTAGAGACATGCAACCTAGAAAGACACGGGGAAAAACCTCCGGAGACTGGCATACCTTTGGTTCTCTTAAAGCAGTGGAAATCCAGGTTTCATGGAGGTTTGCTTGCAATCTTCTCTAGAAATTTCCTGATGTAATTGGTTTCTATTTGAACTTTTACAAATTAACAGGTACTTTTCCCAAGTGATGGTGTGGCTTTTTTTTTTTTCTAATAAGGGATATGTATACTCCTTAAAAATAAATTCTGTCACTCATGGAGTAGATAAGGTCTTTTCTAGCTCTGAATGCTCATACTTTTCTTTTACAATTAATTTTAGAAATGTCAGGAAGTTTATCGGAATTAATGTGAAGTGGACATTTGCAGGCAAAGGAACTATTTTTTTCTTGACATGTTTGGAGACTAAACAATAGTAGATCTCCTCTGTGATGAGGATCTGCAGGTCTAGTGAATGATGACGGATGGAGTCAGAGGAACAGAAGAATTTTTATTTTATATTCCAAAGCTAAACAAAAATGTTAGGAAAAATCACCACTGTGACAAATCTTTGTAATGTCTTTGTTTCAACATCCAAGAACAAACAGGTACCAGTGGAAGAAATTCCATTTGTTGTGTTTGTGTGGTGGTGTGTTTTTTTTTTTCCTCTTAAAAAGTCAACAGGACTAATCCCTGGGAATTGGAGAGGCCAGTCAGTGGGAGGTCAGAGTGGAAAGTAGAACTACAAAGCTACAAATCACCTAACAAGAGATGAAATGATGTCCATACATTGCTCTAATAAGCAATTTGCATTAATCACTTTCTGGTAGACTCACTGGCATGTGTCCATGGAGGGATGTTCTTTCCCAAGCATTGATTGCCGCTGTACATATGAGTTACCTCCAACATGTTTTGTGATAATTTTCGGTGTATATACATAGAAAGGTTTACAAAAGGAATGTTGCACAACCAGATTTTAATAAAAATGTCAATTATATTGAAACACTTCAATGCCAACTCTCTTTATTATTGACACAGTAATAGAAAAGAGGCAAACAGTAATTAGCAAAGCAATTGATTCCAGTGTTACGCAGATCTTCTGCAAAGAAAAAGAAACTGTTCTGTTCACATACCATGGATCCTTTGCTTAAGAAATAAGCTTTTTTCTTTCCTTGTTTCTTTTGTGTGACCTAGTCATTAGGACCCATTTTAGAAAGTCTATCTGGAAATTCATACTAACTTTATGACTATATGAAAATAATGTATCAATATACAACATTTTTTGTATGTAAAAAGGTTCTGAACAATATTGATCAAGACAGGCCAAGTTCTAAGTTATTCTACCAGACTCTGAATCTGAAATTCTTGTTGAGAATGAGCTGCCTATTAAAAAAAAAAAAAATAAAAAATGGCATTCTGATGCCTGCATACAGAGGAGGGAGAATTATGTTGCAGGTTTAGTACTTCTGGATGCAAACAATGTATTTGGACAAGTGCCCTTGTGGATTACAGCTCTTAAACCACTCCTGGCAGCAGTGGAACTCTCTTTTTTTTTTTTTTCTTTTCCCCCCCAGTAACCCATGCAGGTTGCTTTCACTTCAAGACTGGGAATTTAAACTGGCAGTAGATAGCTGTGCGGGCATGTGAAGTCAAGCTAACCAGCACAGTGTAGGGGGACAGGCAAGACAAGTGTAACCTTCTGAAAACTGTGGTGCAGCTTCAAAGTCTACAGAGGTAACATATACACAGTATGTATTTCAGTATGGTGTCCTTAAAGCATCAAGTATGTCCTTAAAGAAAATAGTTTTGGAATTTTATCATAATGGTTTGATTAACTTAAAAGTGATTTGTCCCATTGCTGGAGAATGTCTGTGGGGTTTTTTGTTGTGTGTTGGTGTGGGTTTTTTTTAAGCAGATTCAGTAATTCAGCTAAACAATTGGAGAAACAGTTTAGTTACATAAATCTTCTACCTCTGACCCCAAAGTCCTCCTCAGTATGATATGTTTAAAAATATTTCTAATCCAAACTCTGTAGAAGGTGCTCACAAGGGACAAATAACTTAATATTGACATAGCTTTAAATATATTGAAAAGACATAAATCAGAATAATGAGATTCATAAATCTGTTAATATTAATGGGGAAACCTTTTGGGAAATGTAGTGTAAAATCAAAGAAAAAGATGAACTTGAGATGTAAGCGATGATTCTAGTTAAATGAATAAAAAAAATTGGATATTTTGTTCCTTGTCAAGTCAGAAACAAGGCATTACATTCTTTTGAAAGTGTGCTTATGTCTTTAATACTGTCATAAACAGCAAGAATACAAAAAATATTAAGAAAAAAATCTAAAGGTATCTCTAAAAGCATGCTAATAAATTAAAACCCTGGAACAAGTTGTTTTTCACATCATAGAATGAGGAAAGCACCATTAGGCCTTTCTTTCAAAAATTCTTTCTAGAATCGATAGACTAATTCTACACTGAATTTCAAGGCTATAAAACTTTATTAGCAAGAAGAATATGTATATTGTTATTCATTTTTTCACACTGCAATGGTTAAGGTTCTGTCAGCATTTCCGTTAAAAAGCCCTATAATTTAACAGGAAATTCCAACACATAAAAATCCATTCATGCTGCATTGACAAAAGGGCTTCCTTAACCGTATTCTCAAAAGTAACTCTGTTTAGATGTTTTATAGGTTGAAAAGAAGTGAACTGTCATGCCCTTAGAGGCACATATCATCTCATGCACACTGCAAAGTACCACCAATGTCAGGAACTGCAAAACCAGTGCTCTCCTTCCTGGCTGACCCCCTCTGCCCATCCACCATTGCAATGAGGAAGCCCATAATGTCTCTCCTGCTTATGGTCACCGTGCCAACTTCGACTTCTCTGCATTGTTTATCTTTGGTCTGTTGTGATTTTTGTGTTGAAAAATCTTTCATGAAGCCTTGTGACTGTCTGTGGCATGGAGACAAATTCTATATGCAGAGATCCTGTGTTGGCTGGAAGCACTGCAGCTTCTGGTGAAGATTTCTAGGGTGGCTATGTCTGTGTTGGATCAGGACCTCGTTCTGCCCCAGGCCAGGGAGCTGAGGAGGATAGATGCACAGTTCCACTGAGCTTAAAGCCCAAAGGGGTGCTGGGCTGCTGCAGCCCGACATCACTGTTGTACAGGCCCTGGGGCTGAACCTCATCCTAAACCCTATGCTAAACTCAGCAACCCCACTGATATGTAGTTGCAGATGCTTCAAGGTCTCTTTGTGTAGTTTGCTCCCATGATTAATGGCATCCTCTGCAAAAAGCTGAATTCTGTGTCTTAACAACATCAATACATGCTTTTTGATGTGGCAAGAAATGTTTTATTGCTAGTGATTTAAGCAGATCCTTGTTGCACGAGTCTAAGGGCAGAATACAACTCGAGTCTTTTAAAAGACTGTATTAACAAAGAAGAGTTTGGCTGTTGGAACTGTCACACATTAATGCTTTAAGCATATTTGTTTAGTGTAAGAGCATCATGCCTCAAGGATATCAGGCAAACCAAACTTCTGCACTAAACTCTGATAAACTATGCTTGTCAGGGTGAGAAAGAAGATAGTTCAGAAGCTTTTATGTTTCCTAACTATATCATAAAATCTTCAGTAAATGTCTTTAAAAATCTGTTTGATTAGGATTTGTAGAAAATCATGGGGATGTCTGAGCAATCATAAAACTGAAAGTGTTTGAAAAAACTCAGATTCTCCACTTCCTAGTTGAACTGTCTGCTGCACAATAGCGAAAATCAGACTGCAAAACACTATTTACCCCATTTCTTTGGAGTTCCCTAAAAGATGGTTCTCATTCATGTGTAGCTGGCGATGGATGGTATATCAACAGAGTCTTCAAATCTCAGATCAATATCTTGGATGTTTTCAGAGAAATTAATTAGTCTCACTGAGGGGTTACTTTCCTGGGTTGGAAAAAAACCCTTTGCTCCAGTTGATATTGACTACACAGTCAACAGGACAGACACAATGTTTACCCTCCTAAGAGGTCAATTTAAGTGCTCTAGGCAATATAGTAAATGTAAGAACACGCTTTTCTGCTGTTTCATTTGTAAACACTGACCACACACCGACTTTTGGTCGGGTAAAATTGTTTCAGTCTATTGCTCCACTGCTTGTTTTTACTAAGACTTACACTTGATTCTAATATTGTTCTTAAATTAGTCATTTTCTGTTTAGGCATGGTCACTTCCTTAGCAGCAGTATATAAAAATCTCTATTGATTTCCATGGAAGCAGATGTACTTTATAAAGAAGCAGCTCTGTGATCAAATAAGAGATTTCAGAAGTATTGAAATGACAAATCGTACAATGTGCATTATGAAATAACCTTATGCTGCAAAACACAAACTCAGTAATATAAATAACAAACATCTGCCACAACATATTTATTGTATTTTGCAGCGTAGGAGTGATGTAATGTTTGTTAGGGTATCAGCAGCTGCCATTCACACTTACACATGAGCCATTTCTGCAGGGACATGCTGCATCCTTATAGATGTCAATTTTTAATGCTACAGGAGAAGTATGTTTCTAAGCTGTTTATGCTTACATGCTGCAGAATTTCATCAGAAGATGATGATTTCATTAGTAGGCTTTGGACTAGTGTTGCAGTGCCCTTATTCCAGGGTTGCAGGCCTTCTCCCATCTTTGGTTGCTATGGAAGAAGTTTGGAAATGGAAAAATTTAATTTTGATGTTTCATAATATAAGTGGTTTTATTTGTTTATTTTCTGTTTCATTTTCCCTCACCAAACATTTTCTTAAAAAACCAACCCATCAAAACCAAACCCACCCCCCAACAAACCAACAACCAATCAACCAAAAAAACCCCAGCAAACTTAGTCACTAAACAGACCTGAAAAGGGAAGGATGTGTGTTAAGCTGCCTTACAGCTTGTAATGTTAACATGTAGTGAGGTAGTTAAAATCAGCGGTCAAGTTGTCCCCTTATCTCAAATGTCTTAGCTGGAGTTCACTTCCAAAGAGATAATGTGAACTGTAGCCATTAAGGTGTGTCTCTTTTGTTTCAGTGAATATTTCAGTGTTTTGTATGTTTCCAGAGACAGTGAGACTTTCCTTTAGCTCACTGTCTTGAATGCATCCTGAGTAGATGTGAGATGCTGATCGAAGGCCTGTAGAGCATAAGAAGGATTCAAACCCACTCTGCTTTCCGTGAAGTGCCCTCACCACTGGAGTCCTACAGGCCAGGCAGGGACTGCTGCCTTTTCAGTTTTATTATTTTAGCCCTCAATTATTTTGAGATTAAACAGTTTGCAATTTTGCAAATAACTGAATAGGTTTTTGCTGAAAACCACTTTTGGTCAATGCATTATTTGCGGAAAAATAATCTTCAACTTTGGATGAATAATTATGAGTTTAGTAAATTCTCTCTAGAGAATTTATCAGTTCGTTTTATAGAGTAAAGTTAGAAACCCAGAAAGTGTTCTGCAGTCAGCTTCCTGTCTCTCTATTAGAAGTGGGAAGCCCTGTTGGGTTTTCCTTCCTATGACAGCTTGCCCATAACTCTTTAATCAGTTTTCCATAGCTGAAAAGTGTTGTTGGCTTTGTTTATTACCGAGAAGCGTGAGTCTCTGTTCTCATCTTGGTGTACCCAACATGAATCATGGTTTATAAACATCCTGTTGGTATTGATGGAATAACCGAGGACTTAATAAGACTTTGATCTTTTCAAGCAACTCACATATACTAAGGCACAATGTTGGTAGAGTCTTCAAAGTGCTAACATTAAAAAACAAAACACAAACAACAAAAAAACCCCCCAAAGAAACCCACACAGAAAAAAAATCACAGCGTGTAGGATGTACACTGAAACATTATTTCATATGCAGTGTTTCTGAGAACACCTGCAAAAAGCCCCTGACATATTTTGAAGTTCCAGAGTAAAACTCCAAAATAAGTTAAACAAAACTTCCCTGAGGGAAGGAACAATAATATATTGTGTAATTTTTGGTAAAAGCTATGGGATGAGTGTGCTAATCTGAAATAATTTTTTTCTTATTTTTCTTCTCCTAATTTTTAAAATTTCCTATAAACATAATGGCTGACGTGTTATAGAGATGGTTATAGACATGTAGCTATCATGTGGCAAAGCCCTACTTCTTCATGTATCCAAGAATGGCAACCATTGCTTCATGTAGAAATAGTTTTAGAATGGCGTAATTTATGATGTGAGCAGTCTGAAAATAGACCATTCATGAAACAGTCAACAGTAATGAAACAGTTTTTTAAAGCATCTTTTGCAAGAGATTTTTTTTTTCAGACTAGACAGTCCTTTAAAGATGACCCTGTGGAGTACAATAAATGGGAAAAACAGTGAAAGACAAGTTTCAGATTGTTTTTGAATAACATCTAAAGCTTCATGGTGGCCCCTTTGATGTGAGCCCAAGGGGACTGACCACCTGTGTGGCTTTGTGCAGTGATGATTTGTTAATCAGGAAAACAAGAAATACAATATGGCCTCAAGTAAACTTTTATGTAATCTTAGATGAAATTTGGATTTTTTCCATGTTTTTTTGTTATTCTTTAAACAAAATAAATCATTCATCAGTGTTATTTACTGCTTAGTTCTGTGGTTTTACATCCAGACTTCCAATAATATTTGTTTTTATATTCCATATACTTCCTACATTAAACTGCATAAACCAGGTAAGATTTTTAAAAAGGGCAATCAATATATATGACCAGTTCTTTCTTAAGGCTTTGAAGATGTGAAGTTCACTCAGGGGTTTTTTTCCACTTTAGAAGTCATTCCTGATGACTATATTTCCTGATGATCCTATATTTCTTAAGTAACCACTCTATAACACAATCTCCTGTGCCCTGATTTTTTCCCTAAGAATAAAAAAATGGACAAACCTTTATTATTTTACAGTCATCTAGAAAGACAAAGTGAAGTAAACTGTTTTTATAGGATAATAAATGCTGATGTACACATTCCTTGTTTCCAGGGATTTCAATACTGATCAATGAGGCGACGACAGATATTTTTCAAATTTTATATTGGCTGTAAATCAACCATACCTCAGTCATCTGCAGTGGCAGTAAATACCCCTCTCTTTATAATTTCCCAAACACTAAAAATTATATCAATTTCTTCAACTAGGAAGTTAATGTCAAGAAGATATATTGAAACTTGAATCTGAGTAATATATTCCCGGACTGGTAAGCATCCTAGTATTTAAGACACTTGCCAGTCATTTTTTCCTTTCCAGAGAGGTATTGCAAAAGACATAATGAGGGCTTATTCTGGGGGAACCTACAGAAATGTGAGAATACTGACTTCTAGACTGGGCAAGGCTCTTTAATATCATTTGGAGCTCTCTTTAATGTCAGGTTTTCTTTAACAATGACATTTTAGCTTAATGTCATTGTTCTTGATCTATGACATCATTGTGTTAGACTAGGACATTGTGACACTATCAATCTATTTTGTAATAACATTCCTCTCCTCCACGACAGAAACCTTGTTCACCTCCGGAGCAGTGTCCTGCCTGGTCACCGAGTGAGCAAAGGTGGTGGTGGGAATTGTGTCATTGCCAGCAGCATCCAAATTCATAAGTACAAAAGGAGAAGTATAATCAAATTGTGTGGGCAAACTACTTTTACTACTTCAAGCTAAAGTTTTTAGTTGTAGAGTTCACTTTTTTCAAAGTATACCTTTGTGATACAATTCCATGTTAAGGATCTTCCTACCATCACCCAGATGAATGTGTTTCTACCTAAATGCTACTGCAAGCTCACAAATTCCACGTAGGAATTGTTTCATTCTGTTTAGTATTTTGATATATGTTCTTGTTCCAAGTGAAGTGTTACCTTTTTTGCCTTGCTTACTTTAAATCTACCATTGGGATTAATTTGGTTATTTACACTCAATAATGGAAATAAGTCAAAGGGGAAATGTTTTTCACACTGAGCAGGCACCATGTTCTTCTGGTATGAGCATTCTTTTCCTTTGTTTTTGAAACAATCTTTTGATTTCTTAGGCTTTCCTTTCATGACATTTAGGAGAAAAGGAAACTGCTGTTGAATATGGGATGCTTGAGATTTCTGTTTTATATTACACTTTTAAAATATTTGAACTCTACTTCAGGACAGAACAAATTAGAGCTGAAACTGTAGAATGGGTAAGGAGTTTCAAGGTTTCCTTATTTAATTTTCAGAGGTCTATATTTATCCTATTCTGGTTTATGTAGTGATGTACTCTTTCTGCTCACTCTGCACAGTCTTTTTATTGGTAGCAGACTTCTAACTAATAGTTACTTCCATAGCAGCTGCTAATCTGCTAGTGCCTTCCCCATGTCCCAGTTAGGCTCCATTTAGAAACCGGTGCTCAGTTCATATGCCTGTGACAAGGTGATGTATAAGCTCCATGTATCATATTGGGTATTGCTGTATGATAGAAACTTGAGAGAGATTCACTCGTTCAATAGAGGGGCAAGTGAGATGAAACTAATTTCCTAACGTATTTTATCTATGCCAGTGGTTTGGTGGTTCTTGTATACAGTAAGCAATAAAACTAATTAAAAGATCATTAAATAACTCCCATGAAGTTATAACAATGCAATAAAAAAATCTAACCAATGCATGGCACCTTGCATTGCCGAGCCCTTTAATCAGTCTTTTCCTGGGCTGCATTCAGACTGGTGACCATAAATCTACTGATTGTCCGATCTCCAGCACCATATTTCCTCTTTTGCCCTGAGTGCTTAGGCCACCATGGAGAGAAAGATGAAATCTTGCAATGCTCGCTATGGTGTGCCAAGTGGCTGTTCAAAGCTGGAGAAATTGCTTTGAACAAGGCAGAGAGAAGTTCTGATTTTAAACTTCCATATTAAAGTGGTAATGAACTGCATTTTCGTGCATAGCTTTGAAAACTCCCACTGTGGAATCATGCACTCAAGGGTCATTTTAATAACATTGATTTTTAAAAGACACAGCTCCCAGTGTAAAAACAGAACTCATTAGAATTCAGGATAAAGCTGATTACAGAGGAATGCGTAAAATTTAATATTAAGAAGACTAAGAAGAGCTGGGTATCAGTGCTATATTCCAAAGGGAAATCCACCATGTGCTTACTGTCCCAATCAGTGGTACCCAAAGGCAATGTGTACCTCTGTGAGTGTACCGTACTGGAGAAGGAACTCAGAGTTTGGCCAAGGGTAACTATAAATATTAAAACCTTTATTATCAATGTTTGATAGAAACATAAAATATTTACAGTTGTGTACAAATTCTTTCTTTTGCAGAGGAGACACATGAGATTTTGTAATGCCACTGTTAAGTCACTTTTTTTTTCTTTCAGACAAAATCTAATTATTTCTGCCCAAATTTCTTTCTTTAACAGAGGTAGCATCATCTGAAAGAAGCAAAATAGAATGAATAGCTGGAGCTCTATATACAGTTAAATAGTGGATTCTGTATCAAGGTCGTTCACATAGACTACTGTGCTATCTCTTGTTTCTTTTCTTTTTCTTTTTTAAATTTACAGTCCCCTAACCCCTCTGCTTCTTTTTGCTATTCAGTATGTTTGTCGCAGACTCTCTCTTGCTTAGAAACAAATGCATTCAGAGGGCTTTGGTACTTACAAAGGCATAGTCTCAAATTACAGCAATCATTAACATAACTCCTATGTGTTACTGTTATCCAGCATATTGAAAAACCTGTCAAGATTTGAATGCTCTCTGTAACTGTTTGAGGCAGAAATAAAAGGAGAATAGCTACCTAAGTGTGAATTTCTACCTTCTGATAACATGCAGATGGAATTACTTTCAACATTGTTGGGAAGATTAATTAAATGGATGTAGAATGTTAAGAGTGAGAACCACCTTGTTTTGTAGTGGAAAGGTATATGAGATGCTGCAACATTTACATATTTAACATGATTATCATAATTGAAATGTAGAATTAAGCAATCCTGCACTAGTTATGATAACAGAACAATAAAAACAATCTTCCTGCAAAACACAATATCCCAAGCAACTAACTTAGAAAAGGATATAGTCATTAACTTCACTAGTATCAGTACAGAAATTTGTTTTATATTTCTGTTGTGAAGCATATGAAAAATCAGATAGGATAGATCAGCTTTCCACATTTTACTGCTGTTTGCTGCCTTCTCAGTTGGTGTCTTTTAAGTAACCAGAGACAATACTCCCCAGGACATTTCCTCCTTCCCAGCATCACCTCCAGTAAGGTCCAACTCAGCTGTATCTCTATGTGGTCATCTGCAACAAATAATCATCTCTTCAGTTCATCTTGTGCCTTATGCAAGCGTATTAATGTTATTGTTGCAGAAGCACTTGAGACAGAGGGGCTGGGGGAGGAAAGAAGCCAGCCATTTAAAATATTTTCCTAGGCTTCTTGTCCTCCCATGTCACAGTGTACCACTGTGTTGCCATTGCCCCACTGTAGCCAGTAGGCCTGAAGAAAGTACTAGGAATCCTTTTAGCTTTCAAGCAAACTGGACTGTGTGGCCAACATGGTACATATAACTGTATGTATTTTCATATATTTTGGGCAAAAATGTACTAAGCCCTCCATAGATTTAGATGTAACAATATGATTGTGGTGACATTGCTACTGCACCACTAAGTTACAATGGTCAGTTACCTTGCTATAAGTTTGTTTAATGTAGAATAATAAAAGGCACCATCAGATAAAAACCCCCTATATTAATGTCTAAAGTTTCATTCGTATAAATCAATCTGTTTTTAAATAGACAAAGACTTTAGTGCACTTTGCTGCAACCTAGGATAAAGTACCTAGGATTGTAAAGAGTTTCAGTAAATGTCCATGGACCCTCTCAGCTGTAAATGATTTTTTTTTGAATAATACCAGTAATCTGAAGGTAATTAAAGTAGTTTATGCAAGGTGCAATAAACAGCCATTGTTGTGTCTACAGTACATTACTTTATACTACTGTGAAGATGATGTGTTTTTAGCCTCAGCTATTTGGGAAAAAAAAAAATCAGAGGCCACTAGTCTGAAAGAAACAAGGACAAGATAATAACTAGAGACACAATTAATCTCTCTGCCTTGGAATAGTACAGATTGTTACAACAATCACAGAGAAAGCTGTACAGAGGTTATAGGAAGGCAAGTTAATCCAATGCTTAAAGAAAAAAAAAAAGAGTGTTAGAAAAACCTAAATTACAAGAGCAAAGAAATAAAATACAACTTAATAAGAAACAAATGTTGCATGCTGTGTATTAACGGTGGAATGCTTGCAGAAAATATGGAAAAGTCTTTGTTTACTCAACCCTGACTCATGGGCAAATGTTTACATAAACTGGGCTTCTTTCCTGATCACAAGTATGTGGGAAGTGCTACGTGGATGGGCAGTCAACAGGGCTTCTCAGTCACTTGAAATGGGGCACGTTTGGATTCAGTCACTTGGTCCCATAACCATCAGCAGAAAGCTCCCATTTTATCACTGGGTCCAGAATCCCACCAATGTACCAGGCTCCAGTTTTGTTGCCAGCACTGGCTTCAGTAGGAGCAGCACAGAGTGCTGGCAGTCAGGATCCATCACTGAATCTCAGCCCTTGCTCCTGTATGTTCGGAGCTGTTGTTGTGTGTTGGCGCTCTCTTTCACTTACTGGCAGGAATGAGCTTTTGTCTTATGTGCAAAGAAGGAAACAATAGCAATAAAAATCCTCATTAATGAGCATACAGAGCAGATCCTGCTTTCCAAGGCTGTCCTGCCTTTTACCCGGACGCTCTCAAGCCTGCATGTGCGCAGAAATCCAGAGAGCCTGTGGCAAGCGAAGTGACAGGACCAAGAAAGTGGAGGTTTATATAGAGGGACATCAGAGTGTGAAGGGAAAATGCATGTAGCAGTTGATGTAAAACCTTACTACAGTCTCTGGTGGCTTAATGGAAATAAGTCAAAATAAATACATATCTCACTGATAACCAAAATGCAGCTGACCTAGTCTGAAAGGGAACTAAATTGCAGTTGACCTATTGCATGGCAAAATTGATCTCCTCAGGGGGAGGGGACGAGAATTATATACCGCTTTTCTGCTTTAGAAGTTTTAATAATAATTTAAACGAATAATAATTTAAAAAAAACTTCAAAGAAACATCTAAAGTTGGTAAATGTGCACAGTAAATGCTTGATGGATTGATTTAATTCCCCTCTTTGTGTGCTGACATCCTACTCACTGCATAGGGAGATTCTACAGATGTACAGAAATGCTGCACAGGATGGGATGTTTCTTTATGGCATTTCCGTGTTCTTTAAATCTCTGTAGAGTTGTCTGTGTGTGTGTGTTATATTGAGTCATTAAGTACAAAAACAAACTTATTCACAAACTAACTTTGATGTAGGTTTCCTGTGATTTATCTCTTCTGTCTATAGCATGCACTGAAATCCTACCTGATTGTTATTAGCTCCCCAAATATTTATATCACTCCAGATAATCAATGCTTATCACAGTCAATACAGATGTTACAAGTTCCTCAAAGAAAAGCACTGTCAGCACAATAGCATTTTAATGATTGCAGCATACGTTTTCAAATGAGTCTTTTGTTTACAGTGTCAGTTAAACAGGGTAACCATATATATCTAATTAATAGATGATGTAAAAAATACTGCACATGTAAATTACGCCTTTTCACTCTAGATGTATGAAGCAATAATACAATGTCTTGGAGGTATTAATGATCACTTAATTTAAATCATGTTGCTAGTGCTGTTTTCTGTTTTCATACCCTTGCGTTTGCACTCTCTGCAGGATGTTTTTCATTCAACTACTGTGTAAAACAAATTTGCTTCTGGGGGTTTAGTGATATGAAGTATCTGACCAGCACCAGTATATTAGTTATTCTGCATATAACTGAAAACATAAACACAGTATTTATAGATGAAGTAGAGCTAGCAGCATCTGCTGGTTAGAAATACACAGACGACATGGCTTTTGTTATCGTGTGCTGTGAGTTCATGGGGAAGTTCAGTGGCGAGCACGCTGCACCTTTCGGTCCCTCAGCTTCCAGGTTTACATAGCCTCTTACTCCCTGCGCCGTTTTGAAGTTCTCCAAAAAGAGAGGCAATGTTTCTTTTTCTTTTTAAAGAAATTTTAGATAAAACTGCTGAATTATCTACTTAGATGAATGTTACATCTTCCTTACTATCTTCTAACAGAATCTAGCCTAGGAAATCCTCAAGAATATTTCTAAAGGCAACGCAGTCATGCTTTGAAAAGGGGAATACTCTTTGTCTCTCTGTATATGTACTTACTGCTCATCCAAGATACCAGGGAGCCAGATCTGAATCAGAATGTTGTATCTGTCTTCTGGATAGATACAGATCTGAAGACAGTTATACTACAAATACACGTGAGGATGTTTCATGCCTTAACTACCTCAAATTTCAACTATTTCCTGTCTAAGGAAGTTGTTGCAGAAAAAGGGTACTTTTTGCAAAGAGGATTTTTTTTTGTTGTTGAACACCTGAGAGAAACATTCTCTGGATCTAAAAAAGTAATTAAAAAAACCTAAAATATTTGCTAACTAAATAATAAGTACATCTTGCTTTTTCAAGGACGAACTTCTACAATTTTTTTATATCCTCTTTACCAGGCATGTGACAGGCTGCTCGTTTGAAACATGAAAGTGCAGAGAAGACAAACATTAGTGGATTTCCCATGTACAAAGACTATTGACCATAAAAGTGGTTTAAAACCATAAGAAAGACAGTAAAACCAGTGAAAAGGCTCTTAATATAAGATCTCAGAGGGCTCTGGAAATGAGACCCTTTATACATTTTTGTAGCTTTATATTGACAGGAATACAAGAATTGACATTCACTTGTTTTGGTAGTCTGACTTTCAGTAAAGACTTAGTCTTGAGCAGTAATATGTCTCATATACCCACTACATCTCAATATGTCTTACTACAGTTAATGTCCTGGACCACTGAATTGTAATGCCAGACATTTTTAGTTTAACCTACTAAATCTATCAATAAAAAATTAAAATAATGCTTAAAACATAAAGGTATATATGAGTGATGTTAACTTTTCCATCTTTGGATCCACTTCTCACTAAAATTAAAAATGTTTTTTAAATGGTTTAACACATTACTTTTACTACTGTTCTAATGCTATGAATCTACAATTTTTTGGCTCTGATGTATACAGGTGTATATATACACATAGATATATGCACACACAAGCAGACATATATATGTATGTCTGCTGAAATTCTTGGTACCTCCAACTCATAATGATTACAATAATCAAAGTTTTTCTTGAAAATCTCCGCTCCTGGAGAGCAAAATCGCAGCTTCTGTTCAAAACAAAGGATTCATGGAACCTCAAAGACACCTGATAAATCTGAATCTTCTAATCCAGATTCAAAAAATCATATAACAAACATAATTTCATAATATTTTGAGGGTGAGGACAATTGAATAAACACTTATTTGCAAGTTTATAATCTCTCCGGATGAGTCTTCGACTGCTGTTTTGTTCAAGCATACAGACTGGCTATTTTATAAGCACTGTCATTGTAGGTGTCCAAAGACACTGATTTCGAGTTACCTTACCTATCAAAGGCGTGCCTCTTCTGCTAGAAAGTGGTATCTTATATATCATCTTTATTGTTGCTTACTAGAGTCATAGAATCATTTAGGTTGGAAAAGACCATTAAGATCATAGACTCCAACTGTAAATTAATTATTTGGATGTGAGAGTTTTTTTGACTGAGACCTTTTTTTTTGTTTTGTCCAGGATCTGGTTAGAAACACTTTTCTGATTGTATATATTTTCACCTTCCAAATTCAAAGTGATGGCTTGAGTTCACTTAGATGGTGTCGTAGACCACTGATGACCATCCCAAGACTATTTAAAGATGCAAACTAAAAAGTAGTCTAAGGTTAAGTGAACTGAATTCAGGATTGGATGTCAACTCTTGTTCCTAGAAAACAGTTGCACATATGTAGGCAATTTTTGATGCAGTGGATAGAATCTGTACCATTCTGTTATTCATTTGATTGCTTTAGTACAACAGCTCTGCTGAAGGATTCTGACAAATGTGATACTCCTGCTGTGTGGATGACTGTCCCATTCATGTACAAACTGTATTAATTCAGGCTATATTTACTTGTCAAGAAGAACATTGGGAAAAACAGGACCATGTTGGTAATGCAAATTCCATTTTAAGATTAAGGAAATAGTCACAGTGTGCTTGCACACTCCTCTGTTGATTTGTGTTTGATAATTAATTGTCCCTTTTACATCATTAGAATATTGAGAAAAGGTTTTAATGCAGACAGTTATGTTCATGGTATGAACCCTTATGCTGATGTGTAGAGGTGTACTTGGGAACCACATCCCCAGTGAGCTGGTCTGTTGCATTGATCTCTCAGGACAATAACAGGAGATTCACTGCCACTGAACTTGCATGTACTAGAAGGGCAGTAGATTAACAGTTGATCCACTGTTTTCCTTCAGCATAGATTGGTTCTCTTCAAGTAAAGCTGCAGGTCAATTCTAGGGCATCATCACAGGTGTATGAGCACTGATTTTATTAGTCTCTCTGGTAGATAAGAAGCTTTCAGTTTTAATGAATGCAAGATCAAATATTTAACAAAAAGTGAAAAGCAAAGACCAGAGGTATATATCCTAAAGTGAAATGGGAAGGAGAATAATGAGCTTGAAAAAAATAAACCATAGATTGTTTAGTTGAAAAGAATGCTTCAAAGGTCTCTATGTGAATCTTCAGTTTCAGGAATTTCTGGCAATTTCTTTTATTACTATTTCAAGTAACCAGGTACATATGGCATGTTTGTAAGTAAAGCAGTCAATGAAGTTAGTTACACCTCTGCATTTATTACCTTACCCCTGAGTATTATTAACTTTTACATTCCCCATAAAATATAATTTATCACTTAAATAATTTGCTTTGTGTCAGGGTTCAGTGTGCTCCAGTGCTTTCCTGCTCATTAAATGAGATATTTTTACTTAATGAGCCCAGAATGTCCTTTGCATTTAACATTAGAATTGATTTCAAACACTCCATTTTTCTAACATATTTGTGTGTAATTTCAGGATGTGGACTTCATCCCACAATCTTACACTGAAGAAAAAAGAGCTACAAAGAATAATGACCCATGAATTCTAGAGAGGGGCAGAGTAAGTATGGGTGAATAATTAAAAAAAAAATTATCTACCTGCACTTCACATTCTTTCACCTAGTTTGAAAGTTTGACTTACTGTTTGAGCCTGATGCTGCAGTTACTACATACATAATACTTCATTAGGAAAGTATTCATGGAAAAGACAGCAAGATATTAATTTCCAAGAAATTCACAGGATATAAACATAACTGTGCCCTTAGATCCATGTGTGTGATATGCTGATTCATGTAACAGGTGGTCTTCCGAAGGTAGGCAGTTCTCATATAAAGTATACAACCTTAGGATTAATTACTATCTCAGAACTCTAGCAAGGTGTACCTAATAGGGATCTGGTTCATCTCTTTGCAATTGTGAATCATCACTTTGCAATTAATTAATAAAATCTGAGTAGAGGAACCCTCTGTTGTGCAGTAAATCATTTGCTCATAATGGTTGCTGAAACTAAAAAGCTGCCCAAACCTCTGAGCTACTTCAGTAATTCCAAGACAAACACTGGATAAATGCTTTAAATGGAATTTTGTCACCAGCTACATCTCACGGAGTCAGTGAGTAGTATATTATGAATTTATGACCGGGCGGTCACTTGAGTCCATTATAATGAATGGGACCATCTGCGCATCAGCTGTACACCACTGACACGCAGAGCGCTGGTCTGATCCGTCACATGCTCGTGATCCATGGCAATGCACAGGGCATGAAACACTCAAAGGGTAATAAAACTGAGATTTAGTTCCAGAAGAAATGCTAATATTGTAATATAGACTTTTTTTTTTGAATTCTGAGTGAAAAGTGGAAAAAATATTAACTTAGGAAACAAGCCAAAATAAAACTTTTGTATATTTAACTGAAATTAAAAATTTCATTCTTTAGACTGTTTTTAGCCATTGTTAAACCTCATATGCATATTTTTCCATGGCTGCACTGTCTCATCTGATTAACAGCTTGTGCCTCTATACCTGTTCCCGTGGACCAGGTTCCTTGGCTGGACTCCTTTTGCAGTGGGGCATGTGGAATCATTTCACTGCGATGAGTCAGCTGGACGAGGTGGAAGTGCATATTGTGGGATGTGCCATGGTTACCATGGCATAGTGTGAGCGTGAGGGAGCACAGGTCCCTTAACTGCAGGTAGGCAGTCTGTGCCTCGGTGTAGCACTTCAGTAGCCTTTTTCCACACATTGTCATGTTTACCATGGGAAACCTCTTAAATACTTACTAGTATCACGTTATTTGAAAAAAGTTTTTAAAATAATGAAATAATGCTGCGTGAGACTGTGTCATGCCTTATAGATCAAGGAGGAAAAGGGCAGTTCCCAAGCTGTGGTAACAGGAGTAATATAGTAGTGTGATTATCTGTACAAGTGTACTAAATGTGAAATCTTTATCTTTGTCATGTAGGGAGAGAAAAACAAATATAAAATGTAAAATCAACTCTTGATTATAATTTAGTGAAGGGTGAACACACCCAGGTTACTTATTAACACTATCTCATAATTGAACAGGCCATTAAGTAACATACATGTCTGATACAGATTGCAGCTTGGGGAAACAATGTCGTCAGATGGTTAAAGCAAAAGGGAACCTGCACTCTTCTCTTGGTGCTGCCATCAGGGACTCCATCACGTACATCCAGGAAATCAGTTTGTTTTGCTTTTCCTTACTCTCCTTCATTTGTTTTGTCCATTTAAGTTGCAGATAATTAAGGCTGGTACATCCAACCAACCTGAATTAAGAATGCACAGTTTTTTCCCCATGTTCTTTCACTGTAAAATGAAAATGAAGATGTTTAGTTTTGGGGTGTGGGTTTTTTTTTTTTGGTGGTGGTTGTTGTCCCCCAAAAATGACAACCATAGTTTGCTCTGAAATATCACTTTAGATACTTAGTAAAGTCTGTAATATTTTAGTGTATTTATAAGGACTGATGAGATCTCTAAAGATAAGAGACTCCTTTTTTTCTTTCCTTCTGATTCTGTACTAAAACCAGATGTATCCTTCATTTCATCACAGTTTTAAGGAGGGAAGTGAGATATTTTAAATTTTGTTTTAATTACTTTGCTTGAGGATACTTATGATTGACTGCTATGTTTCAAACTAATGCCAAAGAACATATTTTTTAAATGAAATATAAATTATTTCAGTAAAATAGCTAAGGGAAATAAAAATCCACTAAAAAAAAGAATTAGCTCCTGGACTCTGGGTGGACAGTAACTCGGTTGGTCTGGGCGGTTAATATGTTTGTTAGAGAATAAAAATCCTGGGGATGTCTCAGTGTACACAGAAGCAAAAATATAATGACTGCACCTACTTGAGGAAATTACTATGATGGGTCGGCAAGACTTGGGAGAGGGTTTTTCTGTGTTCCAGGGTTAGAATCAAGACTGGATCTGTGGTGATTGTGAAACAGGGGCTTTTCTCCCCTTTAGCCTGTACCAATCTTACAGACAAATACCAGTTTTAAGAAAATGCAGGGACATTATCGAGGGGTCCCCCCATTTATTCTTAATGACAGTTTCCATTTTATTACTGTGTGTACAGCTGATCATGGTACTGGTATTAGGACAGAATTTTCCCCATCAGGGAACTGCCAAGGCTTGTTTTAGTTTGCTGCTGTTGTTTTAGTTAATGGTGTGAGCCTAAGACTGGGGAAAAGTACACTTTGTTGTGGAAAGTTCTCTGGCAGACTAAGCAAAACCTGCCGCAAACCACTCACGCGTGAGGTATTGCGGAGCTGGGGTCATTGTCACTAATGTAACGGGACTACGAGTGCCCTGCAGCCTGACTGGAGGATCTTCATCTGGGGCACCTCAGGAGGGTGAGGAGCACAGTAAGCTAAGCTGATACCCTGATTTTAATCTGATATCAAGGTCCTGTTTCTGAGACCAGAAATGGTTAAAGAGGGGATCAATGTCAGATGGAGAGGCATGTTGTTTAAGGGGTAGTATGTTGCTCCACTGTGATTGTTCCAAAGGCTCCAGTATATGCATCTGTAGACAACAAATTTCACTTAGATTTGTATTTGGTTTGTAAATCAAACGTTTATAGTTGAGAAATAATCTATGTGGTTTCAGAAGAGGGTGAGAGAAAGATGCTTATCATATGCCTTTTGGGGATGGCAATAAGTGGTTTATAGCCAGTCTCAGTTAACATAAATAAGATACATAACTTTTTACACACATAGACTAATGCCAAAGGCTCTCTTCACTCTCTGAGAGCACTGATATGAATTTTTTTATTACTACCTATGATGAATAATAGACTTGACTTCAGTTTTGTCTGTACTATTCAGAGAAAGGACCACATATTTCTGGATGTCCACAAATAGCCAATTTTAAAGTTAAAGAAAAGTTTACTTTTCTTTTAAATTGTTTACTTGGCTGAGTTTAAGTTGTTTACCTCCTAACATGTGCAGCCTTTCTTGCAGCACTGGTATCTCTATTGCTGTCATATTTTTTATGTGCTTACAGCTGGCTTTCAAGCTATCATTTCTTTATGTCCCAGGCCTATGTGGTACACTTTTTATAAAGGGGTCCTGGATCTAACACTGCCACTACCATCCACTTTGCACATAGTGTGTATACTTGCGGGTGCTCACAAACTCTTGCAGAGAAATGTGAATAACATCTTTCAGACACCAGGGATTGTTGTTGGTCACACTAGCTGCTGCTGTGTGAGAGCTCATCTCGAGGTATTTGTGCACTTTCCTGCTCCTGCACTCTTCAAGCTTTTCTATTTTAGTCTTGTAGTGCTTTGACTTCTCTGTTATGCTTGGGATGCTCCCATATTGGTTTCAATTTGGCTGGAGTAGCATCCCTTGCTCACAGAATTCCAGGCTGCATTTTAGATCTTCCATACCCTCTAAAAAATACCAAATCTCAGACATGAGCCTGCTTTCTCCCAGGAAACTTACCCTTATCTCCATATTGAGATCAGCTGTAGTTCATCCTGAGATCAATTAAACACACCTCTGTGTTTTCTCTTTCTTTTTGTACTGCTTGCTTGAAACTGAATTTCTTGGACCTTTTTGCACTGGGAGCATGTTGCATGTAGGCTGATTCAAATCTCTTTCTAATCACTGCAAGTCTTAAATGAACTTTAAAGTACATATTTGCTAAAAGTTGCAAGTGATAGAGGGCAGAATTTTTTAGCATCCTATGCTCTTGGGAAGTTAAACTGCAGTGAGAAATTCTAAGCAGTCTAGAACTTTGACCTGAATTTTCTGACATGTGATCTGAAAATTGTAAATTAATTAAAAAAAAAGTCTGTGTGAAGCTGTTTCTGATGTTCATGAATCTTAAAACTTTGCCATTCTGCAAGAATTTCCTTCTTTTACATGTTAAGCACACAATGCCCCCATGAGGAAAATGGGCTTGACTCTCATTAGACATTGTATTATATTAATGGCACTGGTTCACTCATATTTTATTCATTAAATAATATTTGTCAATGTGTTTTTCTATTTAAACCCTTACTGTAAAAGAGAGCATTATCACCTCAAAGCATTTGCTTCCTAGAGCGAATGCCAATACTATCCAGTCACGCCATATTCTCCTAATTATGCTGAGGGTTTCTTTCCTAACAGCATTTATTTTAGGGTGTCAACAATACTTCAGTTAAATGTAGTGTAAAGTGCACTTATTTAGCAAACTTGTCCTTCAGAAAAGGATTTTTTTTGTCTTTAAAACCCTGTTGGATTATTTCTTTCTGCCAGTGCGTGATACAGTAGAAATCTTAAATCAATAACACTTTTTATTCCTATGCAATTGACGCATAACATTCTTCTTCACACAGAGGTTTAATGTGTTGTAAATTAATTATCTGGAATGAGTACAGGGTCAATGGACCTTGGTATGACCGGGATGTAATGTTAAAGTGTTCCATTTCCTCCCAGCCATGCTCAGCTCTCTTGCCAATTCTTTTAGATGTGTCAGTTATGCCATCTTCTGCAGTTTGTTCCCTTAAGTGTTGTTAATGTCCCTTTAGGGCTTGATAGATAGGAAAAATTTGCTTTACCATAAATTTGTCCAACAATTTTCTTTCTTCTGAAGATGGAGTATCTTTAACTGAACTTATATAATGATTCTTTGCAAACTATTCTTACTCTTACAGAAGCTTAAAATAATACTTTTAAACCATAATGAAATTGTAAAGATAAGCAGATGCAGACCTTATTTTTGTCATTCATGTGCCTAAAAATTATTCAACTATGCTTGAAAGTTCTGGCAGGAGAAGTTTGCTTTACTGCTTCTACAAAACAAACCACATAGATGAATAAAATCTTTATTAGCTGTGAAAAAATGCTGAGAGTGTGATTCTTAACCATGAACTGTGCAATTAAAACAGGCATTCACTGGGTTTAAAGTAACCAATTTCCTTTAAAAATCAGAGGCCACTTTTTTTTTTTAGCCAGTTTGGCTATTAGTTGCTAGGGTAACAAGATTCAAAATAGTGAATAAGGCCTGTCCAGGCAGCGCAGCAGTTATGGGGGTCTAAGATAAGAAAGAAATGCTGGCAGTAACATTAAATTATACATTTTTATTTATTTACTTATTTGTGTCTCTCCTTACTGCTAGAAGGATGGTCAAAATATGTATATGTTCATAATTAAAAAGGTGCTGATACTACAGCATTCAAATTGCCTTTTCAGAGTAACAGATGACGCTATACTGTTTAAGTAGCAAACACTTCAAATCTCACTATAAAAAAAAAGGAGATGCTACTTAAAACTCATGGCATGTTGGTGGGATCAATGTAATGTACTGTGCTGTGTCAATGTCACTTTCATAAACTTTTGCTGAAGTGCTTTTCCTACTATATGTTGAATGATCTTGTCAGGACTGTGAGTTGGGGGTACGGTGGTTTCGAGTCTACTTTACTTCCCTTGATGAAAAGGTCACTGCCACTTGTAAATCTGTTTTACTCCCTGCACAGTTGTTAGTGTCAAAGTCTGTCAGCTTGGTGGGATGTTAAAATTATACAACTGTGGTAGGAACAAGGATCACAAATTCCCAAATGGTATGTCCTAAGTAAGTCTCTGATCTTTGTGTAAAAGTTCTGTAGAAAGTTTTTCATTCAGGATTTTCGGCTCACTTTGACTTGATTGCAGAAATAAACATTTCTGTTTCATGCCTCCCATCTGGTGGGCCTTCCCCAATGATAGCTCATCACAGGGCCACTTATTATGTCTGTAGCCCATGGTTGCAAGTGAAGCAATCCCCTCTGCTTTTTTTTTTTTTTTAAGGCTGTAAGGCCTCCAATTAGAGCACAATTAAAACTTGGCCTGTGTTGTGTTATGTGATTATGTTTTGACAAATCATCACAATAGATCAGCTTCACAAGACCTCACAATTATTCATAAATTATTTGGAAAATGCAAGTAATAAACAAGAAATAAAACAACAATGATGCAAGTAATGCAATTGTTAAAAATCACAAAAAAATTAATCTCTTTTTATCTGTACTCATAGCATCATCAGAACTGTTCTTATTCAGCAGTTTCCCATATAAGTCGTCATACTTTACTAGTGAACTGCAGCAAATGCAACGAGAGTGGAACTAGCTGGAGTGCCAACAGCGGACATGTCCCGTGGAGTTTGATTGATTGCGACATAAAGAGTTTTTAAAGTTTTATGCTCTGGCTGTACAGGAGATGGACACAAAGTTCTTCGCATGTGAAGTATGGCCAAAGCTTTTAGGTGGTCAATTGCCTGCTTAATCCAAAGGCTTCCAGCAAGACAGAGTCAAGTTTTTCCTGCTGTGAGGTATTTCCATATGACCTTGCAACTAAATTGATTTTTGATCTGAGTGGAGTAGTTTGCTGCTGAGGAGACATAATGTGACCTGAAGGGGGCAAACACTGAATCTTTTTGGTTTGACTTTCAGTCAAGGTCTTGAAGGTGATGGAAGTAAACATCTGCCAAGTGAATCTTCATGTCAAGGAAGCCATTGTGGGCGAACTGGGATAGGCGGCTGTGGGTGCACATATATCAGCATGCCAAGTAACCATCAGTGTGAGAGGGAAGAGGACATGCCATGATCCTGTTTTCATTTTACCTTATTTTTGACTGGAAAATATTCTTCATGTGCCCCTGGATCTGACCTGGAAGCTTAGGCATTCATTTCAGTGATATGAAAGCAGAATTTTTAATATGAAGTTTTTCTTACTGTCTGTGAATGATTTGAATGACAGATGAGCAAACAACATAAAGGAAAGACTGCTTTTAATTACTCTAAGGAAAAATTCACTGCCATCTCTATTAATCACTACCTTGCTTTTATAGATATCTTTCAAAATGTCATCCAATTTGTGTGTAAGATCACAAAAACTTCTGATTAATTCTGCTTCCCTGTCTCTTCAGAGAATTACAATATAAAAATTCACATTTCCCCTTTCTTATCAGATTAATTCCTACTGTTTGAAATCCCTAAAATACAAATTGTAGATATCTGTACATACGTAATTAGAAAGCTGAATAGATGCCTTTCATATCAGTGCTCATGTTTACTGAACACTTGCAGTGTTAGACAGAGGGGATTTTTGAGGAATGTAAACAAATATTCACCTTATCAGGACTTTTACCACTGAGAAATAGAAAATAACATTTTTTCCCTACCCTCTGCCCTCCATTATCCCACCAGTTCTCTAGGCTTTGCTCAATCTTTATGTATTTAATAATTTTCAACTTTTCTAGGCATGGGTAAATGAAGAACAATTAAGATCTTTTGGAATTATTCCCCATGGGAAGAGCAGTTCCACACTCTCAGGTCTGTATATGCACGTATGATGGGTATCTGGTACATAGCTATTTTATCTCTCCAAAATAAAATTTAGGAATGTGTATGTGCTAATGTGTCTGTATACATTTTGGGGAAATTTTAATAATTTATAAAACCAGAATTTCATAAAACAATTGTTTTTTGTATTTCAACATAAAATTAGATATGTTTTTGGTAATAGATAAGTCCGCAATAATCAAATTTAATTTGGACCAATCATCTACATACATTTATAAGGAAAAAGGAAATAGGGCGTAGGGCAAAGACTCTGCCAGTATATAGAGAGCTCTGGAAAGTTACTTATTGATCAAGCCTACTGATTGAACAGTTGTGATGATTTACAGAAAATGAAATATTTAGGGCATTTAGTGGGACATGCAGCCTTCCCAGAGAAAATGTTTGCCTCAGTGGACAAATATCCAGTAAAAATGGCTTTACCTGTTCCTTGATAAATTAATTCAAAATAGTGAATTTTAAAATTATTATAAAACAATGTGTTCCTTGTGATAAATGACTGAATACTTATATAATCCCTGTTCTTTGAGTCTTATTTAGCCATGGCGATCTTCAGAAAGATTATCTGAAATTGCCTTGTCAGATTAGTCACCTTGCAGTAGTGTTCATGTTTGCTTTTGCTCATTTCTTGCCTGAACACCTGCACAGCAGCATCTTCCAGGTATTGTAATGCATGTTGCTTAAACTTATTCCTTGCCTTTCTTCAAATTTTCAGTCGCATCCTTACAGCTTCCTTTCGTGACAGCCGTCATTACACCACTTTGGACTTCCTAAATGGCTGTCTTCTACATGTCAGCCTAGAGAGCACTGGTTATTTACTTAGGGTCTGACATTATTATTATGCATCCTCTCTATTTTGTTGTGTTTTTAATAAGGCTTTAAATTTAGGTTTGTTTTTTTAATGGACTAAAATACATTTTCACATTCATCAGTTTTCCAACTCTCTCATCTGCCTGCATGGTCTGTCCTGTCGCAGTCATAACCTCTTCTCTTTTCTTGTTATTCCAAGAAGGCAGTGTGTCTTTTCAATTTCTGTCCTTAAATCTTGCCTGGAAACTTCCTTGGTTTACAAGGTCAGTATTTTGGGATAGTCTGTCAGACGGATTACCGAACAGTAGCACTGTGTTTTGTGGATGCAATGACATGCTGGTAGGCCTCAGAGCAGCGCTACCAGGGAGTGCTATAGTCCCGGCTGTATGCAGATGAAAGAGGTCTCTTGGACTCTAAGTGACTCGCCTGTTATCCTGGGGAAAGTCTTACCTTTGTGCTTGCTTACTATGGTCTAGTCTCCAGAATTAATATTGTCTTGGCAGAGTTGAACCAATGCTAATTTCTCCTTAGCTAATATTTACTCTTGTTTTGAGAATAAAACCATTTGCTTTATGCTTTTTGGTTCATGAGATGAACCAGACCAGGCACGAAGTTTCTTGTGGCACGTCCAATGCCACCTTGTGATCCTACTTATGAGCCCTAGCCCATGAGTCCATATAAAGATTCCTTGTGTGAATTCTTACTTCAGCAGCACCCCCCCCCCCCCCCACCCCCTA